>NC_052944.1:34059257-34147226 GCF_013358895.1 Oreochromis aureus
TCTAGTTCTTTATACTTTATTCTTCAAGTTGCTTCCGACGCTTTTTTTGGACCTTATCTACTTCCACAATTTTCAGCCGATTTTTGCCGTTCAAATTTTTAAACTATTCTGCTATTTCTGCTAATTCGGCTATGACTTTGGTATTTTTTGCTGTTTATACTTTTAAAATAGCCAAGCTTTTTATGCTTTTTGTCCCATTGAAAATGAATGGAAAACTTGCAAAATTCAGCTAAAACCTGCCTGTTTTTGAAACTTAACTACTTTTTCCTACTTTCACGTGAGTAGAACAAACCATTCAAACTTTAAAATGTTCACAAATTATTGGGCTATTCATGAATGATTCAGCTTTTTTCATATCTGTTACCGCTTTCATCTTATCCTCTTTAAGTTTTGAGAGTTTCATCTTTGTGATTTTCACAAAATACATGCGTTTATTATGGTTGCTATGCAGTTGGTTCTAAGTGAGCCACTGTACCTTTGGCAATTTCTCTTCATGTCCGAACAACTTCTTGTTACTCGCTCAATTTTCACTCAACCCACACAAATTATACATCAAAACGTAGGTATTTTTGCTGGCTTTCAGAAAATGTCACCATCATTGTTGTGAGATTTATAGAATTTTGGCAAATCTCCTCAGACCAACACAAAGTCGCAAAACTCTCCATAGAAAGTCAATGGAGAGCTTGTTCAAAATCACCGCTTGATTTCTGTAATGAGAGGCATATTCGAACCGTCATATCTCCTTAATCTAATGAAGTTAAAACATGAGGCTTGTCCCAGTATATCTTCAGACACCCTGACGCTCACAATTCAAGAATTTCTTTCTCACCTATTACCATTTGGCCATGAATTGGGTTTGTTTGAGGGTAGGAAATTTGTCCTCGCTCAGATTTCTTCAGATTTCAAACTCTGAAATGAGGCACTTTTTCTCTCGTCATATCTTTTGATGGATTTCACAGAGACCCTGAAAATTTCCATGACTGTTCACCAAAGCCTGCTGTCTCTTTACGGTGAAAGAATGATATCAATACTCAAACAGATTTAGAGTTAGAAAGCGTTGTTTGAGGGCAAGTCAAGGCAGTTTTCGCTTTGCCTCTACTCAGTTATGGTGCATTACAAGTCAAATATCTTTAATAATTCATATTTTAATGATAAATTGTAAACACTTGAAGATTCCCCATCTCTTCTGAACAAAACGGTGTAAGAATGACCGTTTCTAGCCCCACGGTTAGGAAATTATGGCCATTTGTTTGAGAGGAACCTCACTATGAGAAATACACTGCAGAAATCCTGTCTCTCTAGTTAAGGCGTGGTGTAAAACGGCTGCACCTGTTTTGGCGGAAAAGTACACAGGCTCTCTGATTGGTGGATTCAAATTTAGCAGCTCCCAGGCTGTGATTGTGATTGTGTGACTGTTTATACTTTTTTTGCTGATTTTTTTTCATTTAACAATTACATTTGAGGGACCCTTAGCATGTTCAGCATTTTTTCAGCTGTTCATTTTGCTTTTCCAATTTTTTCTGTTTAAGTTATTACTATTGTGCTAATCATACTAATTCTGCTATTTATAAGATTTGTGCTAAATATAGTATTTCTGCCAAATATAGTATTTCTGATTAATTATAGTTTTCTACCAAATCATAGTACAGTATTTTTGCTTTTTATAGGATTTGTGCTTGTCACAGTATTTCTGCTAAATGTAGTATTTATGCTTAATCATACTATTACTCTATATTTCTGCCAGGTCCCCAGGCAGCCAATCCTCTGAGGACTGAGACATTCAAATTTACATATCAGGGCTCGCACGGCTTCCCAGCCAGCCAATCATATCTGAGGTCTGCCCTTTCTTCTCTCGTCATATCTCAGCGACGGATGTACAAAGAGCAATGAAAATCACAGTCAAAGTACACCAAAGTCCGCTGATTCACCCAGTGCAAGAATTATGCTTCTAGTCCACCTAGGTTTTTTGAGTTACACGACGTTTTGTAACTCCAAAAACGGCGCTCTTGCCCTCTCACTGCGATCTACCCTGACTGCTCTTCACCCTGTTTTCCATAGGCGCCTTTCTTTCCCAGTGGCACAGTTTGTAATGACACAGGTCTGCAAACCCAAAGGTCGTGGGTTCAATTCCACCTTGGTCAACATGTTTTTTCCCTCACAAATTAATACACTGTCACAGACCACTAATTCATATTGATCATTTATTACAATTCTGCAAACTTTTATGATTTTAGCAGCTTTTCTAATATTGACCTCAGATTCTTGTTAACACTCCATGGCACAAATACTGTTTCCTTTAGGCTCTGTGTATGTGTGTGTGTATCAATATTTCTCCCATTTTAAAGTATTACTCCTCTATAATTGTATTTCTGTTAAATCAAAGTACTTTACTACATCTTAGTACTCTGCTCAATCATAGTAATTTGCCAAATCATGGTTTTTTGTGCCAAATCATAACATTTGTCTTATGTTATAGTATTACTACTAAGTGGAGGAATTTGTCATGTTACAGCATATGTGCTGATTACAGTATTTCTTGCTAAATCCCATAGTATTTCTACTATATTATATTTTTTCTTTCTAAATATAGCATTTCTGCTATATAAGTGTATTCTGCTATGTTATAATATTTGTGTTAAACCAGAGTATTTGTGGAAACATAGTATTTCTGCCAAATGATAGTATTTCTGCCAAATTATAGTATTTGTGCTAAAACATAGTTTAATTTTAAATTACAATATTCATAGTTCATCACAGTGTCTCTGGTAAATCACAGTATTTCTGCTATGTTGTACTTATTTTTCTAAATCATAGTGTTTCTGTAATGTTTAAGTATTTTGGCTAAATATATTCTTTTCTGTTATCTTATACTATTTCTCCTAAATTCTTGTATTTTTGAGAAGTTATCATGTTTCTGGTAAGTTACAATATTTCTGCTGTTCTGCTATGCTACTGTATTTCTGCCAAGTATTATGTTTCTTCTAAGATATTGCAGTTCTGCTAGGTTATTACATTTTAGCAAAGTTCCTTTGCTTCTGCAAAGCTTTTTTACAATTTCTGCAACTCTTCAGCTTTTTCAGCTAGTTTTTGCAGACAGCTTCAGCTTTAAAGCATCCACACTGCATTTTCGCAGGAAATGCAAATTTTTTCTAGTTGTGTGGATGCCCTTAAAGGGCTTCCACACTATTGTTTTCCTGTTTCTTTATTCTTTATTATTATTATTCTTCTAGTTGCTTCCGTACACTTTTTGGCGCCTTAACTACTCCCTCAGTTCTTAACCGATTTTCGCTTATTCAAACTTTAAAATTCTGCTCTTTCTGCTCTTTTCCGGCAATGACTTTTGGTGCTCATAACTTCTATACTTTTTGAGATATTGAATTTTTTTTTTTGCAATATTTTTGCCCATTTCTGCCATATTATCAGTGGCCTCACTGATTTTCCTTGCCGGGTTGACCTGTGTTTTAGCTCAGTGAGATGAGCGTCTTCTCAGACCGGGAGGCCCGGGTTCAAATCGCTTATGGCAACATTTCTTTCAGTTAACAGTTAAACTTTTTACTCTTTTCAACACAAATTTCAGCTTTATAACCCTTTCAGCAGAATCTTCAGTTTTTCACCACTTTTCAGCACAACCCAGCTTTTTTCAGCTATTTTCAGCAAAACATCTTTTCAGCAGAATTCCTGAAAGTTCTGCAGAACTCTTTTCAGCAGAAATTCTGCTGATTGAACTCTTTTCAGCAGAAATTTTCACCTCTTTTCAGCCGAAATTCTGCTTATTGACCTCTTCTGCAAAATTTCACCCTTTTTCACCTCTTATTAGCACAGATCTCAGCTGTTTTCAGAAAAAACTCTTTTGAGCAGAAATTCTGCTGATTCATCTCTTTTCATTGCAATTTTCTGCGTTTTTCACCTCTTTTCAGCAGAAATTCTTGCTGATTCACCCTTTTCTGCAAAATTTTCAACCATTTCACCTCTTATCAGTGCAATTCTCAGCAGTTTCTGCTCATTTCACCATAATTGTCAGTCTCTCAATCTCTTTATCTTGTGAGAGAGAATTTGGCACAGTGAGATGAGTAGCTGCTTTGCACCTGGTAGGGCCAGGTTCGAATCCTGCTCAGGGTGACATTCTTTTTCACCACCATACAACTTTTTTGCAACTTCTCAGTTTTTTCAGCTTTTCAGCAGACAGCTTCAGCTGCTAAGGCATCACACAGCATTTTCGCGAGGAAATGCAAATTTTCTAGTTCTTTATTATTCTCTAGTTGCTTCCGACACTTTTTGGCACTTAACTACTTTCTCAGTTTTTCAGCCCATTTTCTCAGTTCAAACTCTATACTGTTCTGCTCTTTCTGCTAATGATGGCTATGACTTTTTGGTGTTTATTACTGTTATACTTTTAAAATATTACACTTTTTTCCTTTAATTTGTCCCATTGAAATGAATGGAAACTTCCACAATTCTGCTAAAACTTGCTTGTCTTTGAAACTTAACTACTTTGTCATACTTTCACCTAGAAACTCCATTCACTGATTCAGCTTTTCAGATCTTCTACCGTTTTAATCTTATCTCTCTTTAAGTTTTCAGTTGCAAAATTGTGATTTTCAGAAAATACATGCGTTGCTATGGTTGCTATGCAATTAAGTCAGAGTGAGTGCTGGTCCGTTCTGAATTTTCTCTTCATGTCTAAACAACTTCTTGCTACTCACTCAATTTCCACTCAACCCCACAAATTATACATCAAAACGTAGGTATTTTTGCTGGCTTTCAGAAAATGTCACTATCTTTATTGTGAGGTTTACCGTTTTTCGCAATTTGCCTCGGAGTGACACAAGGTCTCAATACTCCCCATTCAAAGTCTATGGGGAGGTTTTGAAATTCAGAGCTGAAATTCTGTAACGGGAGGCATTTTAAAATCGCCATATCTCTTTAACAAAGCAAAGTTAGGACATGAGGCTTGTGCCAATATATCTTCAGACACTGCTGACACTCACAGTGGAAGCAGTTTTTACAATTATCTTACCGTTGAGCAATGAATTACGTTTGTTTGAGGGGTGGAAATCTGTCCTTCTCTCAGTCTTCAAACTCTGGAAATGAAGCCGTTTCTTCTCTCGTCATATCTCCGCGACGAAGGTAGAACGAGCTATGAAAATCGCAGTCAAAATACACCAAAGTCCGCTGATTCACCCAGTACAAGAATTATGCTGCTAGCCCTCCTAGTTTTTGAGTTACACAACGTTTTGTAACTCCAAAAAACGGCGTTTTTCGCCTCTCACCGCGATCTATTTTCTGACTGCCCAAGTATCTGTCTTTCGGACCGCCGCCCCCTGTCCAGGTGGCGCAATCAGTAATGACACGGCTCTGCAGCTCAAAGGTCGTGGGTTCAATCCCACCTTGGTCCACGTTTTTTTCACTACAAATTTATACACTATCACAGACCTGTAATTTATATTGCTAATTTATTACAATTCTGCAAAGTTTTATGATTTTAGCAGCTTTTCTAATATGGACCTCAGATTCTTGTTAACGCTCCATGGCAGAAACAAGTACACAGCCTGATGAAGCAGACAGAGGCAGTACCTCTGATTGGTGAATTTGAGCAGAACCAGGTTGTTCTTTCATTTCATTTCTTTATTTATTTCACACATGGTTCAACAGTGTTTCTTTTTCTACATACAGAACCTTCTGCCTCTTTTCAGCAGAAATTCTGCTCATCTCTTGTGTTGGAGTGCCCTCTTGTGGCGCCTTTTGGGTAGTGCCTTAGTGAACACTGCAAAGAAGTG
The DNA here is from genome assembly GCF_013358895.1 of Oreochromis aureus. NCBI lineage: Eukaryota > Metazoa > Chordata > Actinopteri > Cichliformes > Cichlidae > Oreochromis > Oreochromis aureus. Next base: position 34,065,035 of record NC_052944.1, read on the forward strand.
GTATCAGACTGGTTTGTAGTGGAGGAATTTGTTGCCAGTTTCTTTCATCTTTAATCCGTATTCATGTTGTAATGTAGTAACTTTTGTGGCACAAATACCACAATATGGCAGAAACACTATGTTTTGGCACAAATACTTTGATTTGGTATACTTTACCTTCTTCACCCCTTTTCAGCAAAATTTTCATTTTTTCACCCCTTTTCAGCACAAATTCCATTTTTGGGGCTGTTTCAAAAAAAAACTCTTTTCAGCAGAAACTCTGCTGATTCATCTCTTTTCAGCGCACGTTTCTGCTCCTTTGCCTCTTTTCTGCAGAAATTCTTCTGATTCACCTCTTTTCTGCAAAATTTTCAGCCTTTTCACCTCTTATCAGCACAATTCTCAGCAGCTTCTGCTCATTTCAGGAGAATTGTCAGTCTGTCCACGTCTTCTCTGTGAGAATGTGTTTGGGTCAGTGAGATGAGTAGCTGCTTTGAGCCTGGTAGGGCCAGGTTCGAATCCTGCTCAGGGCAACATTTTGTTTTCTCCACCATACAACTTTTGCAGTACCTCTGATTGGTGAAAATGAGCAGAACCAGGTTGTTCTTTCATTTCATTTCTTTATTTATTAGAAACTCTGGTGATTCATCTCTTTTCAGCGCAAGGTTCTGCTTCTTTGCCTCTTTTCTGCAGAAATTCTGCTGATTCACCTCTTTTCTGCAAAATGTTCAGCCTTTCACCTCTTCTCAGCACAAATCTCAGCTTTTTCAGAAAAAAAACTCTTTTGAGCAGAAATTCTGCTGATTCATCTCTTTTCAGCGCAACTTATTGCTTCTTTACCTCTTTTCTGCAGAAATTCTGCTGATTCACCTCTTTTCTGCAAAATTTTCAGCCTTTTCACTTCTTCTCAGCACAGTTCTCAGCAGCTTCTGCTCATTTAGCAAAATTGTCCGTTTCTCCATCTCTTGTTTTTGCGAGAATGAGTTTGGTTCAGTGAGATGAGCAGCTGCCAAGAGATGAAAAGGGCCAGGTTCAAATCCCGGTCATGGTAAAACCTGTTTCCAGTTTTCTCTTTTGTTCTTTTGTTCTACCTCTTTTCTGCAGAAATTCTGCTGATTTATCTCTTTTCTGCAAAATTTTCAGCGTTTTCGCCTCTTCTCAGCACAAAAAATGAGCAGCTTCTGCTCATTTTAGCAGAATTGTCACTCTCTCCTCCTCTCTTTTGAGACAATGACTTTGGCTCAGTGAGATGAGTAGCTGCCTTGAATCCAGGAGGGCCAGGTTCGAATCCTGCTCAGCTTAAAACTTTTTTTTTCACCACCATACAACTTTTGCAACTTTTCATCTTTTTCAGCTTTTCAGCAGACAGCTTCAGCGTTAAGGCATCCACACAGCATTTTCGCAGGAAATGCAAATTTTTCTAGTTCTATATTATACTTTATTCTGGTTGCTTCCGTACGTTTTTTGCCGCTTAACTACTCCCTCAGTTTTCAGCCGATTTTCACCGTTCAAACTCTATACTGTTCTGCTCTTTCTGCTGACGTAGGCTATATCTTTTGGTGTTTATTACTATTATACTTTTTAAAATATTACACTTTTTTCCTTTTTTTTGTCCCATTGAAATGAATGGAAATCTTCCAAAATTCTGCTAAAACTTGCTTGGTTTTGAAACTTAACTACTTCCTCATACTTTCACCTACAAACTCCATTCAAACTTTAAAATGTTCTCAGATTATTGGGCTATTCCTGTGTGATTCAGCTTTTTCAGATCTTCTACCGTTTTAATCTTATACCTCTTTAAGTTTTCAGTTGCAAAATTGTGATTTTTCAGAAAATACATGCGTTGTTATGGTTGCTATGCAATTAACTCAGAGTGGACAGTGGAACTTTCTGAATTTTCACCACTTGTCCGAACAACTTCATGCTACTCGCTCAATTTCCACTCAACCCCCACAAATTATACATCAAAACGTAGGTATTTTTGCTGGCTTTCAGAAATTGTCACTATCATTGTTGTGGGACCTATAGATGTTTTGCAAATCTCCTCAGAGCAACACAAAGTCTGAAATCTCTCAATAGAAAGCCAATGGAGAGTTTGTTAAAAATCACCGCTGGATTTCTCTAATAAGAGGCATTTTCAAATTGTCATATCTCCTTAATGAAACAAAGTGGAGACATGAGGCTTGTGCAAATATATCTTCAGACACTCCTGATGCTCACAATTCAAGAAGTTTTTTCTCACCTATTACCGTTCTGAGATGAGTTACACTTGTTTGAGGGTAGGAAATTCGTCATTCGCTCAGATCTGTTCAGATTTCAAACTCTGGAAATGTGGCACTTTTTTCTCTCGTCATATCTTTTTGATGGATTTCCACAGAGCCCTGAAAATTTCCATGACTGTTCACCAAAGCCTGCTGTTTCTTATGGTGAAAGAATGATTTTGATGCTCCATATAGATTTAGAGTTACAAAACGTTGTTTGAGGGCAAGTCAAGGCAGTTTTGTTTTGCCTCTACTCAGTTACAGTGTATTACAAGTCATGTATCTTCAATAATTTATATTTTATCTCTGAATTATGAAGACCTGCAGATTCCCCCATCTCTTCTGAACAAAACGGTGTCAGAATAACTGTTCTAGCTCCTACGGTTAGGAAATTATAGCCATTTGTTCGAGGGGAATCCTGAATGTGAGAAATACACTGCAGAAAACTCGTACTTCTCTGTGTCTGTGTGTGTAAGGGCTGATTACAGCAGGTGCAGCCAATTTAGCTGACCTAGATATACCAAGCCCAGACTCTTAACAGCCCCTGTACACTTTGCTCTGTGTATGTGTGTGTGAGTATCAATATTTCTCCCATGTTAAAGTATTACTCCTCCATAATAGTATTTGTGCTAAATCAAAGTACTTCTACAACATCTTAGTACTTCTGCTCAATCATAGTATTTCTGCTAAATCATAGTATTTTTGAAAAATCATGGTATTTGTGCCAAATCATGGTTTTGGGGCAAAACCATAATATTTATTTTATGTTATAGTATTACTACTAAGTGGAGGAATGTCAGTTATGCTATAGTATATTTGCTGAATATAGTATATCTGCCAAATCATAGTATTTATCCCAAATCATAGTATTTATGCAAAATTACAGTATTTCTGCTAAAAAGTAGAAATAGTACCTTTTAGCAGAAATTTCTGTCAAAAGATTTTATTTATGTTAAAACATAGTATTTCTGCTAAATCATAGTACTTATGCCAAATCATAGTATTTGTACCCAATCATAGTATTTCTGCCATATCATCATATTTGTGCCAAATCATGGTATTTTTTTGCCAAATCATGGTATTTGTGCCAAATCATGTTATTTGTGCCCAATTAAAATTTCTGTTATGTTATAGTATATCTGCTGATTATAGTATATGTGCCAAATCATAGTATTTATAGCAAATCATAGTATTTGTGCCCAAACATAGTATTTCTGCCAAATTGTAGTATTTGTGCAAAAACATAGAATGTCTGCAAAATCATAGTATATCTGTCATGTTATAGTATTACTACTAAGGCATAGTATTTCTACCAAATCATAGTATTCCTTCAAAATCATAGTATTACTGCAATTTCATAGTATTTGAGCGAAATCGTAGTATTTGTGCAAAAACATACTATGTCTGCAAAATCACAGTATATCTGTTATGTTATGGTATCATTACTAAGTCACAGTATTTCTGCCAATTCGTAGTATTTGTACTAAATCATGGTACTTGTGCCAAATCATAGTATTTTTTGCAAATCATATTATTCAAACCAAAACATTGCATTTGTACGAAGTCATAGTATTTCTTCTAAATCATAGTATTTTAATCAAATCTCAGTAGTTGTGCTAAAACGCAGTATTATTGCCAAATCATAGTATTTGTACCCAATCATAGTATTTCTGCCATATCATCGTATTTTTTTGCCAAATCATGGTATTTGTGCCAAATTATAGTATTTGTGCCTAGTTAAAATTTCTGTTATGTTACAGTATTACTACTAAGTCGTAGAATTTCTGTTATGTTATAGTATATCTGCTGATTATAGTATATGTGCCAAATCATAGTATTTATAGCAAATCATAGTATTTGTGCCCAAACATAGTATTTCTGCCAAATTGTAGTATTTGAGCAAAAACATAGAATGTCTGCAAAATCACAGTATATCTGTTATGTTATAGTATTACTACTAAGGCATAGTATTTCTACCAAATCAAAGTATTCCTTCAAAATCATAGTACTACTGCAATTTCATAGTCTTTGAGCAAAATTGTAGTATTTGTGCAAAAACATACTATGTCTGCAAAATCACAGTATATCTGTTATGTTATGGTATCATTATTAAGTCACAGTATTTCTGCCAATTCATAGTATTTGTATTAAATCATGGTACTTGTGCCAAATCATAGTATTTTTTGCAAATCATATTATTCAAACCAAAACATTGTATTTGTACGAAGTCATAGTATTTCTTCTAAATCATAGTATTTTAATCAAATCTCAGTAGTTGTGCTAAAACGCAGTATTATTGCCAAATCATAGTATTTGTGCTGAAACATAGTAATTCTGCCAATCACGGTATTTGTACTAAATCATAGTACTTGTGCCAAATCATAGTATTTGTTCCCAATCATTGTATTTCTGCCATATCATCGTATTTTTTTGCCAAATCATGGTATTTGTGCCAAATTATAGTATTTCTGCCATATTGTGCTATTTGTGCAAAAAAATAGACTGTCTGCAAAGTCATAGTATATCTGTTATGTTATACTATTACTACTAAGTTGTAGACTTTCTGTTTTGTTATAGTATATCTGCTGAATATAGTATATGTGACAAATCATAGTATTTATAGCAAATCATAGTATTTGTACTAAAACATAACATTTCTGCCACATTAAAAACAGAATGTCTGCAAAATCATCATATATCTGTTATGTTAAAGTATTACTACTAAGGCATAGTATTTCTGCAAAATTTCAGCTTTTTCACCCCTTTTCAGCAAAATTTTCAGTTTTTTCACCACTTTTCAGCACAAATCCCAGCTTTTTCTGCTGTTTTCAGCAAAAACCTCTTTTCAGCAGAATTCTGAAAAGAGTTCTGCAGAACTCTTTTCAGCAGAAATTCTGCTGATTGAACTCTTTTCAGCAGAATTTTCAGAATTTTCACCTCTTTTCAGACCAAATTCTGCTTATTCACCTCTTCTGCAAAATTTTCAGCCTTTTCACCTCTTATTAGCTCAAATCTCAGCTGTTTTCAGAAAAAACACTTTTGAGCAGAAATTCTGCTGATTCATCTCTTTTCAGCGCAACTTTCTGCTTCTTTACCTCTTTTCTGCAGAAATTCTGCTGATTCACCTCTTTTCTGCAAAATTTTCAGCCTTTTCTCCTCTTAGCAGCACAATTCTCAGCAGCTTCTGCTCATTTCAGCAGAATTGTCCGTCTCTCCACCTCTTCATTGTGAGAATGAGTTTGGCTCAGTGAGATGAGTGGCTTCCTTGAGACCAGGAGGGCCAGGTTCGAATCCTCCTCAGGGCAACGTCTTTTTTTCACCGCTTTTCAGCAAAAAAATTTCTGTCTTTACCCCTTTCAGTAGAATTTTTGGCTTTTCATCACTTTTCAGCAAAAATTTTCTTCTTCACCTGTTTTCAGCATAATTTTCAGTTTCTTCACCGCCATATAACTTTTTGCAAGTTTTCAACTTTTTCAGCTTTTTCAGCAGGCAACTTCAGCGTTAAGGCATCCACACAGCATTTTCGCAGGAAATGCAAATTTTTCTAGTTATTATTATTGTGTGGATGCCCTCAAAGGGCTTCCACACTATTGAGTTCCTGTTTCTCTTTATTCTTTATTTTTCTTTTTCAAGTTGCTTCCGACGCTTTTTTGGACTTTATCTACTCCCTCAGTTTTCAGCCGATTTTCTCCGCTCAAACTCTATACTGTTCTGCTCTTTCTGCTTATGGGTGCTATGACTTTTGGTGTTTATTACTGTTATACTTATTAAAATATTACACTTTTTTCCTTTAATTTGTCCTATTGAAATGAATGGGAAACTTCCACAATTCTGCTAAAACTTGCTTGTTTTTGAAACTTAACTACTTCCTTATACTTTCACCTAGAAACTCCATTCAAACTTTAAAATGTTCTCAGATTATTGGGCTATTCCTGTGTGATTCAGCTGTTTCAGATCTTCTACCGTTTTAATTTTATGCCTCTTTAAGTTTTCAGTTGCAAAATGTGTGATTTTCAGAAAATACATGCGTTGCTATGGTTGCTATGCAATTAACTCAGAGTGAGGGCTGGTCTGTTCGGAATTTTCTCTTCATGTCTAAACAACTTCTTGCTACTCGCTCAATTTCCACTCAACCCCCAGAAGTTATACATCAAAACGTAGGTATTTTTGCTGGCTTTCAGAAAATGTCACTATCATTCTTGTGGGATTTACAGATTTTTGCAAATCTCCTCAGAGCAACACAGGGTCTGAAAACTCTCCATAGAAAGTCAATGGAGAGCTTGTTCAAAATCACCGTTGAATTTTTCTAATGAGAGGCATTTTCAAATCGTCATATCTCCTTAACGAAACAAAGTTGAGACATGACGCTTGTGCCAATATATCTTCAGACTCTCCTGATGCTCACAATTCAAGAGTATTTTCCTCACCTATTACCGTTTGGCCATGAATTACATTTGTTTGAGGATAGGAAATTTGTCTCTCGCTCAGATCTCTTCAGATTTCAAACTCTGGAAATGAGGCACTTTTTTCTCTCGTCATATCTTTTTGATGGATTTCAACAGAGCCCTGAAAATTTCCATGACTGTTCACCAAAGCCTGCTGTTTCTTACAGTGAAAGAATGATTTTGATGCTCCATATAGATTTAGAGTTACACAACGTTGTTTGAGGGCAAGTCAAGGCAGTTTTGCTTCGCCTCTTCTCAGTTGCAGTGTGTTACAAGTCATATAGCTTTAATAATTTATATTTTATCTCTGGATTATGAAGACCTGCAGATTTCCCCATCTCTTCTGAACAAAACGGTGTCAGAATGAGCGTTCTAGCCCTCACGGTTAGGAAATTATGGCCATTTGTTCGAGGGGAATCCTGAATGTGAGAAATACACTAAAGAAAACTCAGAGCTCTCTCTGTGTCTGTGTGTGTAAGTGCTGATTAGAGCAGGTGCAGCTAATTTAGCTGACCTAGATATACCAAGCCCAGACTCTTAACAGCCACTGTTCCCTTTGCGCTCTGTGTGTGTGTGTGTGTCTCAGTATTTCTCCCATGTTAAAGTATAACTCCTCCATAATAGTATTTCTGCTAAATCAAAGTACTTCTACTACATCTTAGTACTTCTGCTCAATCATAGTAATTTGGGAAATCATAGTATTTATCCCAAATCATAGTATTTATGCAAAATTACAGTATTTCTGCTAAAAGCAGAAATAGTACCTTTAGCAGAAATTTCTGTCAAAAGATATTATTTATGTTAAAACATACTATTTCTGCTAAATCATAGTATTTGTGCCAAATCATAGTATTTGTACCCAATCATAGTATTTCTGCCATGTCATTGTATTTGCGCCAAATCATGGTATTTTTTTTTGCCAAATCATGGTATTTGTGCCAAATCATGTTATTTCTGCCCAATTAAAATTTCTGTTATGTTATACTATTACTACTAAGTCGTAGAATTTCTGTTATGTTATAGTATATCTGCTGATTATAGTATATGTGCCAAATCATAGTATTTATAGCAAATCATAGTATTTGTGCCCAAACATAGTATTTCTTGCCAAATTGTAGTATTTGTGCAAAACATACTATGTCTGCAAAATCATAGTATATCTGTTATGTTATAGTATTACTACTAAGGCATAGTATTTCTACCAAATCAAAGTATTCCTTCAAAATCATAGTATTACTGCAATTTCATAGTATTTGAGTGAAATCGTAGTATCTGTGCAAAACATACTATGTCTGCTAAATCACAGTATATCTCTTATGTTAAAGTATTAGTACTAAGTCACAGTATTTCTGCCAATTCGTATTATTTGTACTAAATCATGGTACTTGTGCCAAATCATAGTATTTTTTGCAAATCATAGTATTCGAACCAAAACATAGTAGTATTTGTGCAAGTAATAGTATTTCTTCTAAATCATAGTATTTCACTCAAATCTCAGTAGTTGTGCTTAAACGCAGTATTATTGCCAAATCATAGTATTTGTACTGAAACATAGTATTTCTGCCAATAAGAGTATTTCTACTAAATCATAGTACTTGTGCCAATTCATATTATTTCTGCCACATTGTGCTAGTTGTGCAAAAACATAGACTGTCTGCAAAATCATAGTATATCTATTATGTTATAGTATTACTACTAAGTCGTAGACTCTCTATTTTGTTAAATTATATCTGCTGAATACAGTATATGTGCCAAATCATAGTATTTATAGCAAACCATAGTATTTGTGCTAAAACATAGTATTTCTGCCAAATTGTAGTATTTGTGCAAAAACATAGAATGTCTGCAAAATCACAGTATATCTGTTATGTTGTAGTATTACTACTAAGGCATAGTATTTCTACCAAATCATAGTATTCCTTCAAAATCATAGTATTACTGCAGTTTCATAGTATTTGAGCAAAATCGTAGTATTTGTGCAAAACATACTATGTCTGCAAAATCACAGTGTATCTGCTATGTTATAGTATTACTACTAAGGCATAGTATTTCTACCAAATCATAGTATTCCTTCAAAATCATAGTATTACTGCAATTTCATAGTATTTGAGCGAAATCGTAGTATTTGTACTAAATCATGGTACTTGTGTCAAATCATAGTATTTTTGCAAATCATATTATTTGAACTAAAACATTGTATTTGTACTGAAGTCATAGTATTTCTTCTAAATCATAGTATTTCACCCAAATCTCAGTAGTTGTGCTAAAACCCTGTATTATTGCCAAATTGTAATATTTGTACTGAAACGTAGTATTTCTGCCAATACTGAGTATTTGTACTAAATCATAGTACTTGTGCCAAATCATAGTATTTCTGCCATATTGTGCTAGTTGTGCAAAAACATATACTATGATTTTGCAGAGAGTCTATCTATTATGTTATAGTATTACTACTAAGTCGTAGACTTTCTGTTTTGTTATAGTGTATCTGCTGAATATAGTATATGTGCCAAATCATAGTATTTGTGCTGAAACATATTATACTGCCAAATTGTAGTATTTGTGCAAAAACATAGAATGTCTGCAAAATCATCATATATCTGTGATGTTATAGTATTACTACTAAGGCATAGTATTTCTGCAAAATCATAGTATTTTTGCAGAAACATAGTACTTCTGGTAAATCATAGTATTTCTACTAAATAATAGTATTTCTGCCAGATCATATTATTTGTTTCAAATCATAGCATTCGGACCAAATCATAGTATTTGTGCCAAAATATTGTATTTGTACAAAGTCATAATATTTCTTCTAAATCATAGTATTTCAATCAAATCTCAGGAGTTGTGCTAAACGCAGTATTATTGCCAAATCATTGTATTTGTACCCAAACATATCAGTTCAACTTATTTAACTCTTCTCAAGAACCCAACATCTCTTCTTCACCCCGTTTCAGCAGAATTGTGAGTTTTTCACCCTTTTCAGCACAAATCCCAGCTTTTTCAGGTGTTTTCAACAGAAATCTCTTTTTAGCAGACATTCTGCTGATGCACCTGTTTTCAGTGCAACGCGTTCTACTTCTTTACCTCTTTTCAGTAGAAATTCTGCTGATTCACCTATTTTAAGCAGAATTTTCAGCCTTTCACCTCTTATCAATACAAATCTCAGTATCTTCTGCTCATTTCAGAGGAAACCTTTTCACCTCTCCTCTTTTCAGTACAAATTTGAACTTCTGTACCCCTTTGAAGCAGAATCTTTGCCTTTTCACCTCTTTTCAGCAAAAGTTTCTGTTTTTCACTTGTTTTCAGCATAATTTTTCAGTTTCTTTACTGCCATACAATTTTGCAGCAGACAGCTTCAGCGTTCGGCATCCACACAGCATTTTCGCAGGAAATGCAAATTTTTCTAGTTATTCTTCAAGTTGCTTCCGACGCTTTTTTCGCCGTGGATCTACTTCCACAATTTTCAGCCGATTTTCACCGCTCAAATTTTAAACTATTCTGCTATTTCTGCTAATTCCGCAATGACTTTTGGTATTTTTGCTATTATACTTTTTAAAATATTAAGCTTTTATGCTTTTTTTTGTCCCATTGAAATGAATGGAAAACTTCCAAAATTCTGCTAAAACTTGCTTGTTTTTGAAACTTAACTACTTTCTCATACTTTCGCCTAGAACAACCATTTAAATTTTAAAATGTTCACAAATTATTGGGCTATTCATTAATGATTCAGCTTTTTCATATCTGTTACCGTTTTCATCTTATCCTCTTTAAGTTTTGAGTTGCAAAATTGTGATTTTTCACAAAATACATGCGTTGTTATGGTTGCTATGCAGTTGGTTCTAAGTGAGCCACTGTACCTTTGGCAATTTTCTCTTCATGTCCGAACAACTTCTTGCTACTTGCTCAATTTTCACTCAACTTCCACAAATTATACATCAAAACGTAGGTATTTTTGCTGGCTTTCAGAAAATGTCACTATCATGGTTGTGAGATTTATAGAATTTTGGCAAATCTCCTCAGACCAACACTAAGTCGCATAAAACTCTCCATAGAAAGTCAATGGAGAGTTTGTTCAAAATCACCGCTTGATTTCTGTAATGAGAGGCATTTTCGAATCGCCATATCTCCTTAACGAAGCAAAGTTAAGACATAAGGCTTGTCCCAGTATATCTTCAGACACTCCTGACGCTCACAATTCAAGAATTTCTTTCTCACCTATTACCGTTCTGAAATGAGTTAGACTTGTTTGAGGGTAGGAAATTGTCCTTCGCTCAGATTTCTTCAGATTTCAAACTCTGAAATGAACCACTTTTTCTCTCGTCATATCTTTTTAATGGATTTCCACAGAGACCTGAAAATTTCCATGATTGTTCACCAAAGCCTGCTGTCTCTTACGGTGAAAGAATGATATTGATACTCCAAATAGATTTAGAGTTAGAAAGCGTTGTTTGAGGGCAAGTCAAGGCAGTTTTTGCTTTGCTCTACTCAGTTATGGTGCATTAGAAGTCAAATATCTTTAATAATTCATATTTTAATGATAAATTGTCAACACTTTGAGATTCCCCATCTCTTCTGAACAAAACGTGTAAGAATGACTGTTCTAGCCCCTCACGGTTAGGAAATTATGGCCATTTGTTTGAGAGGAATCCTCACTATGAGAAATTCACTGCAGAAATCCTGTCTCTGTGCTCTGTGTGTGTAAAACGGCTGCACCAGTTTTGGCGGGAAAAAGTACACAGCCCCTCTGATTGGTGGATTCAAATTTAGCAGCTCCCAGGCTGCTTGACTGACCTAGAAACTTGATTTTTCTCTCCTGTGTGTGTGTGTGTGTGTGTGTGTGTGTGTGTGTGTGTGTGTGAGACAGAGAGAGAGAGAGAGAGAGTTTTTATGGGAGCATCTTATTGTATGATTTAAATTCAATATATTTAGACTGGTTGACTGAATTTGATCCTGTGTGTGTCTCTCTGTGCTTGTGGGACTTTTTGCAGCTGTCCATTTTGCTTTTCCAATTTTTCTATTTAAGTTATTACTATTGTGCTAAGTCATAACATTTCTGCTGCTTTTCAGTATTTGTGCTAAATACAGCATTTCTGCTAAATCATACTATTTCTGCTATTTTATAAGATTTGTGCTAAATACAGCATTTGTGCTAAATCATACTATTTCTGCTATTTTATAGGATTTGTACTTAATATAATATTTCTGCTTAATTACAGTATTTCTGCCATTTTATAGTATTTGTGCTAAAACATAGTATTTCTACTAAATGCAGTATTTATGCTTAATAATTGTATTTCTATATATTTCTGCCAGGTCCCCAGGAGTCAGTCCTAATATTCAAATTTACATATCAGGACCTGGACGGCTTCCCAGCCAGCCAATCATATCTGAGTCCTGGCACATTCAAATTTGCATATTGGGACCTTCATGGCTTCTCAGCCAGCCAATCATATCTGAGTCCTGGCACATTCAGATTTGCATATTGGGACCTTCATGGCTTCTCAGCCAGCCAATCATATCTGAGTCCTGGCACATTCAAATTTGCATATTGTTGCCTTCATGGCTTCCCAGCCAGCCAATCATATCTGAGTCCTGGCACATTCAAATTTGCATTTTGGGACCTTCATGGCTTCTCAGCCAGCCAATCATATCTGAGTCCTGGCACATTCAAATTTGCATATTGGGACCTTCATGGCTTCCCAGCCAGCCAATCATATCTGAGTCCTGGCACATTTAAATTTGCATATTGGGACCTTCGTGGCTTCTAAGCCCACCAATCATCTATGTCATATATCTCTAATATTTCATATTTTATTTTAAATGGTCAGCTTTTCAAGATTCCCCTATGTCTTCTGAATAAAATGGTCTAAGAATGACTGTTTTAGCCCCTACGGTTAGAAATTTATGGCTGTTTGTTTGAGGGGAATTCTCACTATGAGAAATAGACTGCAAAAATCCTGTCTCTCTCTGTGCTGCATGTGTAAAAGCCTGCACTTGGTGCACCAGTTTTGGCGGGGAAAAAGTACACAGCCCCTCTGATTGGTGGATTCAAATTTAGCAGCTCCCAGGCTGCTTGACTGACCTAGAAACTTGATTTTCTCTCCTGTGTGTGTGTGTGTGTGTGTGTGTGTGTGTGTGTGTGTGTGAGAGAGAGAGAGAAAGAGAGGGCGAGAGAGAGTTTTTATGGGAGCATCTTATTGTATGATTTAAATTCAATATATTTAGACTGGTTGACTGAATTTGATCCTGTGTGTGTCTCTCTGTGCTTGTGGGACTTTTGCAGCTGTCCATTTTGCTTTTCCAATTTTTCTATTTAAGTTATTACTATTGTGCTAAGTCATAGCATTTGTGCTGCTTTTCAGTATTTGTGCTAAATACAGCATTTCTGCTAAATCATACTATTTCTGCTATTTTATAAGATTTGTGCTAAATACAGCATTTCTGCTAAATCATACTCTTTCTGCTATTTCATAAGATTTGTGCTAAATATAGTGTTTCTGCTATTTCTGCCAAATTTAGTATTTTTGATTAATTAGGTTTTTCTACCAAATCATAGTACAGTTTTACTGCTTTTTATAGGATTTTTAGAGGATATTTATATTGCTTAATATAGTATTTCTGCTTTTTATAGGATTTGTGCTTAATATAGTTTTTCTAAAAATGTAGTATTTATGCTTAATCATACTATTTCTATATATTTCTGCCAGGTCCCCAGGCAGCTAATCCTCTGTGAGGACTGATACATGCAAATACATATCAGGGCCTGCACGGCTTCCCAGCCAGCCAATCATATCTGGGGTCTGCCCTTTCTTCTCTCGTCATATCTCAGCGACAGATGTACAAAGAGCCATGCAAATCACAGTCAAAGTACGAAAGTACGCTGATTCACCCAGTACAAGAATTATGCTTCTAGTCCACCTAGTTTTTGAGTTACACGACGTTTTGTAACTGCAAAAACGGCGTTTTTCGCCTCTCACCGCAATCTGATTCTGACTGCTCATCACCCTGTTTTCCAGGCGCTCGCTCTCTTTCCCAGTGGCGCAGTTGGTAATGACACAGGTCTGCAACCCAAAGGTCGTGGGTTCAATTACACCTTGGGCAACATGTGTTTTTTCCCTACAAATTAATACACTATCACAGACCACTAATTCATAATCATCATTTATTACAATTCTGCAACCTTTTATGATTTTAGCAGCTTTTGTAATATGGACCTCAGATTCTTGTTAACACTCCATGGCACAAATACTGTTCCCTTTAGGCTCTGTGTGTGTGTGTGTGTGTGTGTGTGTGTGTGTGTGTGTGTGTGAGAGAGAGAGAGAGAGAGAGCGAGAGAGAGCCTTTTGATGGGAGCATCTTATTATATCACTTAAATTCAATATATTTAGACTGGTTGACTGAATTTGATCCTGTGTGTGTCTCTCTGTGCATGTGTGTTTCCATATGTGCCCATATTTGTGATTGTGTGACTGTTATACTTTTTTTTGCTGATTTTTTTTTTTTTCAGTTAACAATTAGATTTGAGGGACCCTTAGCATGTTCAGGATTTTTCCAGCTGTCCATTTTGCTTTTCCAATTTTTCTATAAGTTATTACTGTTGTGCTAAGTCATAGCATTTCTGCTGCTTTTCAGTAGTTGTGCTAAATACAGCATTTCTGCTAAATCATACTATTTCTGCTATTTTATGAGATTTGTGCCAAATACAGCATTTCTGCTGAATCATACTATTTCTGCTATTTCATAAGATTTGTACTAAATATAGTGTTTCTGCCAAATATAGTATTTCTGCTTAATTATAGTATTTCTGCCATTTTATAGTATTTGTGCTAAAACATAGTATTTCTACTAAATGTAGTATTTATGCTTAATCATACTATTTGTATATATTTCTGCCAGGTCCCCAGGCAGCTAATCCTCTCTTAGGACTGATACATATAAAATTTACATATCAGGGCCTGCACGGCTTCCCAGCCAGCCAATCATATCTGAGGTCTGCCCTTTCTTCTCTCGTCATATCTCAGCGACAGATGTACAAAGAGCAATGCAAATCACAGTCAAAGTACACCAAAGTCCGCTGATTCACCCAGTACAAGAATTATGCTTCTAGTCCACCTAGTTTTTGAGTTACACGACGTTTTGTAACTCCAAAAACAGCGTTTTTCGCCTCTCACCGCAATCTAATTCTGACTGCTCATCACCCTGTTTTCCAGGCGCCGCTCTCTTTCCCAGTGGCGCAGTTGGTAATGACACAGGTCTGCAACCCAAAGGTCGTGGGTTCAATTACACCTTGGGCAACATGTTTTTTTCCCTACAAATTAATACACTATCACAGACCACTAATTCATATTCATCATTTATTACAATTCTGCAACCTTTTATGATTTTAGCAGCTTTTCTAATATGGACCTCAGATTCTTCTTAACGCTCCATGGCACAAATACTGTTCCCTTTAGGCTCTGTGTGTGTGTGTGTGTATCAATATTTCTCCCATTTTAAAGTATTACTCCTCCATAATTGTATTTCTGTTAAATCAAAGTACTTTTACTACATCTTAGTACTTCTGCTCAATCATAGAATTTCTGCTAAATCATAGTATTTCTACTATATTATATTTTTTCTTTCTAAATATAGCATTTCTGCTATATAATTGTATTACTGCTATGTTATAATATTTGTGCTAAACCAGAGTATTTCTGCTGAAACATAGTATTTCTGCCGAATGATAGTATTTCTGTCAAATTACAGTATTTGTGCTAAAACATAGTATTTTTTTTTAAATTTCAATATTAATAGTAAATTACAGTGTCTCTGGTAAATCGCAGCATTTCTGCTATGTTGTACTGTTTTTCTAAATCATAGTATTTCTGTAATGTTTAAGAATGTTTGGCTAAATATATTCTTTCTGTTATCTTATACTATTTCTCCTAAATTCTTGTATTTTTGAGAAGTTATCGTGTTTCTGGTAAGTTACAATATTTCTGCTAAGTTCTGCTATGCTATTGTATTTCTGCCAAGTATTATGTTTCCTCTAAGATATTGCAGTTCTGCTAAGTTACTACATTTTAGCAAAGTTCCTTTGCTTCTGCAAAGTTTTTACAAATTCTGCAACTTTTCAGCTTTTTCTGCTAGTTTCAGCAGACGGCTTCAGCATTACAGCATCCACACTGCATTTTCAAGAGGAATGCAAATTGTGTGGATGCCCTTAAACTTCCACACTATTGTTTTCCTGTTTCTCTTTATTTTTTATTGTGTGGATGCCCTAAAGGGCTTCCACACTATTGTTTTCCTGTTTCTCTTCTTCTTTATTATTATTCCCTAGTTGCTTCCCATTACACTTTTTGGCACTTAACTACTTCCTCAGTTTTCAGCCGATTTTCTCAGTTCAAACTCTATACTGTTCTGCTCTTTCTGCTCTTTCCGGCAATGACTTTTGGTGTTTATTACTGTTATACTTTTTAAAATATTACACTTTTTTCCTTTAATTTGTCCCATTGAAATGAATGGAAAACTTCACAATTCTTCTAAAACTTGCTTGTTTTTGAAACTTAACTACTTTGTCATACTTTCACCTAGAAACTCCATTCAAACTTTAAAATGTTCTCAGATTATTGGGCTATTCCTGTCTGATTCAGCTTTTTCAGATCTTCTACCGTTTTAATTTTATACCTCTTTAAGTTTTCAGTTGCAAAATTGTGATTTTTCAGAAAATACATGCGTTGCTATGGTTGCTATGCAATTAAGTCAGAGTGAGTGCTGGTCCGTTCTGAATTTTCTCTTCATGTCTAAACAACTTCTTGCTACTCACTCAATTTCCACTCAACCCCCACAAATTATACATCAAAACGTAGGTATTTTTGCTGGCTTTCAGACAATGTCACTATCTTTATTGTGAGATTTACCGTTTTTTCGCAATGTGCCTCGGAGTGACACAAGGTCTGACAACTCCCCATTCAAAGTCTATGGGAGGTTTTGAAATTCAGAGCTGAAATTCTGTAACGGGAGGCATTTTCAAATCGCCATATCTCTTGAACAAAGCAAAGTTAGGACATGAGGCTTGTGCCAATATATCTTCAGACACTGCTGACACTCACAGTGGAAGCAGTTTTACAATTATCTTACCGCTGAGCAATGAATTACGTTTGTTTGAGGGGTGGAAATCTGTCCTTCTCTCAGTCTTCAAACTCTGGAAATGAAGCCGTTTCTTCTCTCGTCATATCTCCGCGGCGGAGGTAGAACGAGCTATGAAAAAATCGCAGTCAAAATACACCAAAGTCCACTGATTCGCCCAGTACAAGAATTATGCTGCTAGCCCTCCTAGTTTTTGAGTTACACGACGTTTTGTAACTCAAAAGCGGCGTTTTTCGCCTCTCACCGCGATCTATTTTCTGACTGCCCAAGTATCTGTCTTTCAGACCGCCGCCCCCTTTCCAGGTGGCGCAATCAGTAATGACACGGCCCTACAGCTCAAAGGTCGTGGGTTCAATCCCACCTTGGTCCACGTTTTTTTTTTTTCACTACAAATTTATACACTATCACAGACTTGTAATTTATATTGCTAATTTATTACAATTCTGCAAAGTTTTATGATTTTAGCAGCTTTTCTAATATGGACCTCAGATTCTTGTTAACGCTCCATGGCAGAAACAAGTCCACAGCCTGATGAAGCAGACTGAGGCAGTACCTCTGATTGATGAATTTGAGCAGAACCAGGTTGTTCTTTCATTTCATTTCTTTATTTATTTCACACATGGTTCAACAGTGTTTCTTTTCCTACATACAGAACCTTCAGAAATTCTGCTCATTCACCTCATCTCTTGTGTTGGAGTGCCCTCTTGTGGCGCCTTTTGGGTAGTGCCTTAGTAAACGTGAACACTGCAAAGAAGTGGTATCAGACTGGTTTGTAGTGGAGGAATTTGTTGCCAGTTTCTTTCATCTTTAATCCGTATTCATGTTGTAATGTAGTAACTTTTGTGGCACAAATACCACAATATGGCAGAAACACTATGTTTTGGCACAAATACTTTGATTTGGTATACTTTACCTTCTTCACCCCTTTTCAGCAAAATTTTCATTTTTTTCACCCCTTTTCAGCACAAATTCCAGCTTTTTGGCTGTTTTCAGAAAAAAAAACAATTTTCAGCAGAAACTCTGCTGATTCATCTTTTCAGCGCAACTTATTGCTTTTTACCTCTTTTCTGCAGAAATTCTGCTGATTCACCTCTTTTCTGCAAAATTTTCAACCATTTCACCTCTTATCAGCGCAATTTTCAGCAGTTTCTGCTCATTTCACCATAATTGTCAGTCTCTCCATCTCTTACCTTGTGAGAGTGAATTTGGCACAGTGAGATGAGTAGCCGCCTTGCGCCCAGGAGGTCCAGGTTCGAATCCTGCTCAGGGCAACATTTTTTCACCACCATACAACTTTTTGCAACTTTTCATCTTTTTCATCTTTTCAGCAGACAGCTTCAGCGTTAAGGCATCCACACAGCATTTTCGCAGGAAATGCAAATTTTTCTAGTTATTATTATTCTTCTAGTTGCTTCCGTACACTTTTTGGCACTTAACTACTCCTTCAGTTTTCAGCCGATTTTCGCCATTCAAACTTTAAAAATTCTGCTCTTTCTGCTCTTTCCGGCAATGACTTTTGGTGCTCATAACTTCTATACTTTTTGAGATATTGAATTTTTTTGCAATATTTTTGCCCATTTCTGCCATATTATCAGTGGCCTCACTGATTTTCCTTGCTGGGTTGACCTGTGTTTTAGCTCAGTGAGATGAGCGTCCGTTCTCAGACTGGGAGGCCCGGGTTCAAATCCCGCTTATGGCAACATTTCTTTCAGTTAACAGTTAAACTTTTTATACTCTTTTCAACACAAATTTCAGCTTTTTAACCCGTTTTCAACAGAATTTTCAGTTTTTTCACCACTTTTCAGCACAAATCCCAGCTTTTTCAGCTATTTTCAGCAAAAACATCTTTTCAGCAGAATTCTGAAAAGTTCTGCAGAACTCTTTTCAGCAGAAATTCTGCTGATTGAACTCTTTTCAGCAGAATTTTCACCTCTTTTCAGCCCAAATTCTGCTTATTCACCACTTCTGCAAAATTTTCAGCCTTTTCACCTCTTATTAGCACAAATCTCAGCTGTTTTCAGAAAAAACTCTTTTGAGCAGAAATTCTGCTGATTCATCTCTTTTCAGCGCAATTTTCTGCTTTTTCACCTCTTTTCAGCAGAAATTCTGCTGATTCACCTCTTTTCTGCCAAATTTTCAGCCTTTTCTCCTCTTATCAGCACAATTCTCAGCAGCTTCTGCTCATTTCAGCAGAATTGACCGCCTCTCCACCTCTTCTTTGTAAGAGTGAGTTTAGCTCAGTGAGATCAGTGGCTCCCTTGAGACCAGGAGGGCCAGGTTCGAATCCTGCTCAGGGCAATGGTTTTTTTCTTCACCACCATGCAACTTTTCATCTTTTTCAGCTTTTCAGCAGACAGCTTCAGCGTTAAGGCATCCACACAGCATTTTCGCAGGAAATGCAAATTTTTCTAGTTTTTCTAGTTATTCTTCAAGTTGCTTCCGTACGTTTTTCGTCCGTTAACTACTTCCACAATTTTCAGCCGATTTTCACCGTTCAAATTTTAAACTATTCTGCTATTTTTGCTAATTCCTGCTATGACTTTTGCTATTTTCTGCTCTTATACTTTTTAAAATATTAAGCTTTTTTCCTTTAATTTGTCCCATTGAAATGAATGGGAAACTTCCATAATTCTGCTAAAACTTACTCTTTTTGAAACTTAACTACTTTCTCATACTTTCGCCTAGAACAACCATTCAAATTTTAAAATGTTCACAAATTATTGGGCTATTCATGAATGATTCAGCTTTTTCATATCTGTTACCGTTTTCATCTTATCCCTCTTTAAGTTTTGAGTTTCATCTTTGTGATTTTTCACAAAATACATGCGTTGTTATGGTTGCTATGCAGTTGGTTCTAAGTGAGCCACTGTACCTTTGGCAATTTTCTCTTCATGTCCAAACAACTTCTTGCTACTCGCTCAATTTTCACTCAACCCACACAAATTATACATCAAAACGTAGGTATTTTTGCTGGCTTTCAGAAAATGTCACCATCATTGTTGTGAGATTTATAGAATTTTGGCAAATCTCCTCAGACCAACACAAAGTCGCAAAACTCTCCATAGAAAGTCAATGGAGAGCTTGTTCAAAATCACCGCTTGATTTCTGTAATGAGAGGCATATTCGAATCGTCATATCTCCTTAACGAAGCGAAGTTAAAACATGAGGCTTGTCCCAGTATATCTTCAGACACTCCTGACGCTCACAATTCAAGAATTTTTTCCTCACCTATTACCGTTCTGAGATGAGTTACACTTGTTTGAGGGTAGGAAATTCGTCCTTCGCTCAGATTTCTTCAGATTTCAAACTCTGGAAATGAGGCACTTTTTCTCTCGTCATATCTTTTTGATGGATTTCCACAGAGACCTGAAAATTTCCATGACTGTTCACCAAAGCCTGCTGTCTCTTACGGTGAAAGAATGATATCAATACTCCAAATAGATTTAGAGTTAGAAAGCGTTGTTTGGGGGCAAGTCAAGGCAGTTTTCGCTTGCCTCTACTCAGTTATGGTGCATTACAAGTCAAATATCTTTAATAATTCATATTTTAATGATAAATTGTAAACACTTTAAGATTCCCCATCTCTTCTGAACAAACGGTGTAAGAATGACCGTTCTAGCCCCTACGGTTAGGAAATTATGGCCATTTGTTTGAGAGGAATCCTCACTATGAGAAATACACTGCAGAAATCCTGTCTCTCTCTGTGCTGAGTGTGTAAAAACGGCTGCACCTGTTTTGGCGGGAAAAAGTACACAGCCTCTCTGATTGGTGGATTCAAATTTAGCAGCTCCCAGGCTGCTTGACTGACCTAGAAACTTGCTTGTCTCTCCCTATGTATGTGTGTGTGTGTGTGTGTGTGTGTGTGTGTGTGTGACAGAGAGAGAGAGAGAGAGGCGAGACAGAGTTTTTATGGGAGCATCTTATTGTATGATTTAAATTCAATATATTTAGACTGGTTGACTGAATTTGATCCTGTGTGTGTCTCTCTGTGCATGTGTGTTTCCATATGTGTCCATATTTGTGATTGTGTGACTGTTACACTTTTTTTGCTGAGTTTTTTTTTCATTTAACAAGTACATTTGAAGGACCCTTAGCATGTTCAGCATTTTTCAGCTGTCCATTTTGCTTTTCCAATTTTTCTGTTTAAGTTATTACTATTGTGCTGAATCATACTATTTCTGCTATTTTATAAGATTTGTGCTAAATATAGTATTTCTACCCAGTATAGTATTTCTGATTAATTATAGTTTTTCTACCAAATCATATTACAGTATTTTTGCTTTTTATATCATTTTTATAGGATTTTTATATTGCTTAATATAGTATTTCTGCTTTTTATAGGATTTGTGCTTAATATAGCATTTCTGCTTTTTATAGGATTTGTGCTTAATACAGTATTTCTGCTAAATGTAGTATTTATGCTTAATCACACTATTACTATATATTTCTGCATGGCTTCCCAGCCAGCCAATCATATCTGAGGTCTGCCCTTTCTTCTCTCGTCATATCTCAGCGACGGATGTACAAAGAGCAATGAAAATCGCAGTCAAAGTACACCAAAGTCCGCTGATTCACCCAGTACAAGAATTATGCTCCTAGTCCACCTAGTTTTGGAGTTACACGACGTTTTGTAACTCCAAAAACGGCGCTCTTTTGCCTCACGCCGCGATCTAATTCTGACTGCTCATCACCCTGTTTCCCAAGAGCTCACTGTCTTTCCCAGTGGCGCAGCTGGTAATGACACAGGTCTGCAACCCAAAGGTCGTGGGTTCAACTCCACCTTGGTCAACATGTTTTTGCCCTACAAATTAATACACTATCACAGACCACTAATTCATATTCATCATTTATTACAATTCTGAAAACTTTTACCAGCTTTTCTAATATGGACCTCAGATTCTTCTTAACACTCCATGGCACAAATACTCTTCCCTTTAGGCTCTGTGAATGTGTGTGTGTATCAATATTTCTCCCATTTTAAAGTATTACTCCTCCATAATTGATTTCTCTTAAATCAAAGTACTTTTACTACATCTTAGTACTTCTGCTCAATCATAGTATTTCTGCTAAATCATGGTTTTTGTGCCAAGTCATCAGAATCATGTTTATTGGCCAAGTATATGTGCAGACAAATACAAGGAATTTGGTTCCGGTAGATGGTGGCTCTCGAGCACAGCAATGTAAATCTCACACACACACACACACACACACACACACACACACACACACACACACACACACACACACACACACACACGCGCACACACGCACCCACACACACACGTATCTATATATACATTACACATGCATACACATACATACACAAAGCTGTGTAAACCAACTATAAATAACTAATCTAAACGTATATACATAAAATACAGAAATGAAATGAGGTGGAATGAATACTACAGAATGTACATAAGGTGCAGTTGCAGTCTGGCAGTGGGAGCAGTGTGACAGTTCAACTGTTTAGAAGGGAGATGGTGAGGGAAAGAAACTGTTCCTGTGTCAGGTGGTCCTGGTCTGCAGGCTTCTGTACCGTCTGCCAGAGGGCAGCAGATCAAAAAGTCTGTGTCCAGGGTGTGAGGGGTCTGTGATGATTTTCCCTGCCCGTTTCCTGGTTCTTGAGAGGTACAGATCCTGGATGGAGGGCAGGGGGGCGCCGATGATCCTTTCTGCTGCCCGTACAGTCCGCTGCAGTCTGCACCTGTCCTGTTTAGTGGCTGCACCATACCAGACTGTGATGGAGGAGCACAGGACAGACTCAATGACTGCAGTGTAGAACTGGATCAGCAGCTCCTGTGGAAGACTGTACTTCCCCAGTTGTCTCAGGAAGTACATCCTCTGCTGGGTCTTTTTGAGGATGGAGTTGATGTTGGTCTCCCACTTCAGGTCCTGGGAGATGGTGGTACCCAGCAACTTGAAGATCTCCACAGTCGACACAGGGCTGTCTGATATGATGAGGGGGGGCAGAGTTGAGGGATGTCTCCTGAAGTCCACTGTCATCTCTACAGTTTTAAGAGTGTTCAGCTCCAGATTGTGCTGACTGCACCAGAGTACCAGCCGCTCAACTCATCATAACATTTGTGTTATGTTATAGTATTACTACTAAGTGGAGGAATTTCTGTCATGTTACAGTATATGTGCTGATTACAGTATTTCTGCCAAATATAGTATTTCTGATTAATTATAGTTTTTCTACCAAATCATATTACAGTATTTTTGCTTTTTATACCATTTTTATAGGATTTTTATATTGCTTAATATAGTATTTCTGCTTTTTATAGGATTTGTGCTTAATATAGTATTTCTGCTTTTTATAGGATTTGTGCTTAATACAGTATTTCTGCTAAATGTAGTATTTATGCTTAATCACACTATTACTATATATTCCTGCCAGCTTCCCAGCCAGCCAATCATATCTGAGGTCTGCCGTTTCTTCTCTCGTCATATCTCAGCGACGGATGTACAAAGAGTAATGAAAATCGCAGTCAAAGTACACCAAAGTCCGCTGATTCACCCAGTACAAGAATTATGCTTCTAGTCCACCTAGTTTTGGAGTTACACGACGTTTTGTAACTCCAAAAAACGGCGCTCTTTGCCTCTCACCGCGATCTAATTCTGACTGCTCATCACCCCGTTTCCCAAGAGCTCACTGTCTTTCCCAGTGGCGCAGCTGGTAAGGAAATTATAGCCATTTGTTTGAGAGGAGTCCTCACTATGAAAAATAGACTGCACAAATCCTGTCTCTGTGCTGCGTGTGTAAAAACAGGTGCACCTGTTTTGGCGGGAAAAAGTACATAGCCTTTCTGATTGGTGGATTCAAATTAAGCAGCTCCAGGCTTTTTGACCCACCTTGAAACATACAGGAAACACTGTATGTACAGCCCCTGTTTGTTCACTTGCTTCTGCTGCTGCTGCTGCTGCGTGTGTGTGTGTGTGTGTGTGTGTGTGTGTGTGTGTGTGTGTGTGTGTGTGTGTGTGTGTGTGTGTGTGTGTGTGTGTCTGTATGACAGAGAGAGAGAGAGAGAGAGCCTTTTTATGGGTGTATCTTATTGTGTGATTTAAAATCAATATATTTACACTGGTTGATTGAATTGGATCCTGTGTGTGTCTCTGTGCATGTGTGTTTCCATATGGGGGCGATCGTGGCTCAAAAGTTGGGAGTTCGCCTTGTAATCGGAAGGTTACGGTTCGAGGCCCGGCTCGGACAGTCTCGGTCGTTGTGTCTTTGGGCAAGACACTTCACTCGTTGTCTACTGGTGGTGGTCAGAGGGCCCGGTGGCGCCAGTGTCCAGCAGCCTCGCCTCTGTCAGTGCGCCCCAGGGTGGCTGTGGCTAACGTAGCTTGCCATCACCAGTGTGTGAATGGGTGAATGATTGGATATGTAAAGAGCTTTGGGGTCCTTAGGGACCATAAAAGCGCTATATAAATACAGGCCATTTACCATGTCCATATTTGTAATTGTGCAAGTTATTACTATTATGCTAAATTACAGTATTTCTGCTACTTTTCGGTGTTTGTGCTAAATACAGTATTTCTGCTAAATCTTAGTATTATTGCTTAATCATATTATTTGAGCAAAATCATAGTATTTGAGCATATTCTTTCTATTTGGGCCATAGCATAATATATTTGCTGAATTACAGCATTTCTGCTATGTTGTAGTATTTGTCCTAAATCACAGTATTTGTGCAATGTTTAGGTATTTTTGTTTAAATAAAGTATCTATGTAATCTTGTACCATGTTTGCTAAAATCCTGTATTTCTGAAAAGTTATCTTGTTTCTGCTAAGTTACAATATTTATTCTAATTTCTGCTGCTAAGTTCTGCTATGTTATTGTATTTCTGCCAAGTATTATGTTTTCTTTACGTTATTGCAGTTCTGCTAAGTAATTACATTTTTGCTAAGTTCTTATGCTTCTGCAAAGTTATTACAATTTTTGCAAAGGTTTTACAACTTCTGCAACTTTTCAGCTTTTTCAGCTAGTTTCAGCTGACAGCTTCAGCGTTACAGCATCCACACTGCATTTTCGCAGGAAATGCAAATTGTGTGGATGCCCTAAAAGGGCTTCCACACTATTGAGTTCCTGTTTCTCTTTATTCTTTATTCCACTATTTACTAGTTGCTTCCGCACGCTTTTTTGGCACTTAACTACTGCCTCAGTTTTCAGCCGATTTTCTCCGTTCAAACTCTGAACTGTTCTGCTCTTTCTGCTAATTCCTGCTATGACTTTTGGTGTTTATTACTGTTATACTTATTAAAATATTACACTTTTTTCCTTTAATTTGTCCTATTGAAATGAATGGGAAACTTCCACAATTCTGCTAAAACTTGCTTGTTTTTGAAACTTAACTACGTCCTCATACTTTCACCTAGAAACTCCATTCAAACTTTAAAATGTTCTCAGATTATTGGGCTATTCCTGAGTGATTCAGCTTTTCAGATCTTCTACCGTTTTAATTTTATACCTCTTTAAGTTTTCAGTTGCAAAATTGTGATTTTTCAGAAAATACATGTGTTGCTATGGTTGCTATGCAATTAACTCAGAGTGAGGGCTGCTCTGTTCTGAATTTTCTCTTCATGTCTGAACAACTTCTTGCAACTCGCTCAATTTCCACTCAACCCCACAAATTATACATCAAAATGTAGGTATTTTTGCTGGCTTTCAGAAAATGTCACTATCATTGTTGTGGGCGTTACAGAATTTTGGCAAATCTCCTCAGACCAACACAAAGTCTGAAAACTCTCCATAGAGAGTCAATGGAGAGTTTGTTCAAACTCAGCACTGGAATTCTCTAATGAGAGGCATTTTCGAATCGTCATATCTCCTTAACGAAACAAAGTTGAGACATGACGCTTGTGCCAATATATCTTCAGACACCCCTGATGCTCACAATTCAAGAATTTTTTTCTCACCTATTACCGTTTGGCCATGAATTACATTTGTTTGAGGGTAGGAAATTCGTGCCTTGCTCCGATCTCTTCAGATTTCAAACTCTGGAAATGAGGCACTTTTTTCTCTCGTCATATCTTTTTGATGGATTTCCACAGAGACCTGAAAATTCCCATGACTGTTCACCAAAGCCGGCTGTTTCTTACGGTGCAAGAATGATTTTGATGCTCCATATAGATTTAGAGTTACAAAACGTTGTTTGAGGGCAAGTCAAGGCAGTTTTGCTTTGCCTCTACTCAGTTACAGTGTATTACAAGTCATATATCTTCAATAATTTATATTTTATCTCTGAATTATGAAGACCTGCAGATTCCTCCATCTCTTCTGAACAAAACGGTGTCAGAATGAGCGTTCTAGCCCCTACGGTTAGGAAATTATGGCCATTTGTTCAAGGGGAATCCTGAATGTGAGAAATACACTGCAGAAAACTTTTACCTCTCTCTGTGTCTGTGTGTAAGGGCTGATTACATCAGGTGCAGCTAATTTAACTGACCTAGATATACCAAGTCCAGACTCTTAACAGCCACTGTTCCCTTTAGGCTCTGTGTATGTGTATGTTTGTGTGTCTGTATCAATATTTCTCCCATGTTAAAGTATTACTCCTCCATAATAGTATTTCTGTTAAATCAAAGTACTTCTACTACATCTTAGTACTTCTGCTATACATGGTATTTCTGCTAAATCATAGTATTTTTGCCAAATCATGGTTTTTGTGCCAAATCATAACATTTATGTTATGTTATAGTATTACTACTAAGTGGAGGAATTTCTGTCATATTATAGTGTATGTACTGATTACAGTATATCTGCCAAATCATAGTATTTATACCAAATCATGGTATTTATGCAAAATTACAGTATTTCTGCTAAAAAGCAGAAATAGTACCTTTTAGCAGAAATTTACGCCAAAAGATAGTATTTATGTTAAAACAAAGTATTTCTGCTAAATCATAGTATTCCTGCCAAATCATAGTATTTGTACTGAAACATAGTATTTCTGACCATTCGTAGTATTTGTACTAAATCATAGTACTTGTGCCAAATTATAGTATTTGTGCCAAGGCATCGTGTATTTGTATGGAGTCATAGTATTTCTTCTAATTCAAAGTATTTCAGTCAAATCTCAGAAGTTGTGGTAAACGCAGTATTTCTGACAAATCATAGTATTTGTACCCAATCATAGTATTTCTGCCATATCATTGTATTTGTGCCCAATCATGGTATTTTACCAAATCATGGGTGTTTTGCCAAATCATGGTATTAGTGACAAATTTTAATATTTGTGCCCAATTAATATTTCTGATATGTTATAGTATTATTACTGAGTCATAGAATTTCTGTTATGTTATAGTATATCTGCTGAATATAGTATATGTGCCAAATCATAGTATTTGTGCTAAAACATAGTATTTCTGCTATATTGTGGTATTTGTGCAAAAACATAGAATGTCTGCAAAATCATATAATATTTATTATGTTATAGTATTACTACTAAGTCACAGTATTTCTGCCAATTCATAGTATTTGTACTAAATCATAGTACTTGTGTCAAATCATAGCATTTGTTGCAAATCATAGTATTCTAACCAAAACATAGTATTTGTACGAAAAGCATCGTGATTTGTATGTAAGTCATAGTATGTCTTCTAAATCATAGTATTTCAGTCAAATCTCAGTAGTTGCCCTAAAACGCAGTATTATTGCCAAACATAGTATTTGTAATTAATCATGGTATTTTGCAGAAACAGTATTGCTGCAAAAACATGGTTTTATTTCAATTTCATAGTATTCGAGCAAAATGATGTGATATGTGCAAAATATAGTATGTCTGCAAAATCATAGTATTTTTGCAGAAACATAGTATTTCTGGTAAATCATAGTATTTGTACTAAATCATAGTATTTCCACCAAATCATAGTATTTGTACTGAAACATAGTATTTCTGCCCAATCGTAGTATTTGTGCAAAACATAGAATGTCTGCAAAATCATAGTATATCTGTTATGTTATAGTATTACTACTAAGGCATAGTATTTCTACCAAATCACAGTATTCCTTCAAAATCATAGTATTACTGCAATTTCATAGTATTTGAGCTTAAATCATAATATTTGTGCAAAACATACTATGTCTGCAAAATCACAGTATATCTGTTATGTTACAGTATTACTACTAAGGCATAGTATTTCTACCAAATCATAGTATTTGTACTGCAACATAGTATTTCTGCCCAATCATAGTATTTGTACTAAATCATAGTACTTGTGCCAAATCATAGTATTTGTGCCAAGGCATCGTATTTGTATGGAGTCATAGTATTTCTTCTAAATCATAGTATTTTAGTCGAATCTCAGAAGTTGTGGTAAAATGCACTATTTCTGACAAATCATAGTATTTGTACCCAATCATAGTATTTCTGCCATATCATCGTATTTGTGCCAAATGATGGTATTTTTGCAAATGATGGTATTTGTGCCAAATTATAGTATTTGTGCCCAATTAATATTTCTGTTATGTTATAGTATTATTACTGAGTCGTAGAATTCCTGTTATGTTATAGTGTATCTGCTGAACATAGTATATGTGCCAAATCATAGGATTTATACCAAATCATAGTATTTGTGCTAATACATAGCATTTCTGCTATATTGTGGTATTTGTGCAAAACATAGAATGTCTGCATAATCATATTATATCTATTATGTTATAGTATTACTACTAAGTCACAGTATTTCTGCTAATTCGTAGTATTTGTACTAAATCATAGTACTTGTGCCAAATCATAATATTTCTGTTATGTTATAGTATTACTACTAAGTCTTAGAATTTCTGTTATGTTGAAGTATATGTGCTGAATATAGTATATCTGCCAAATCATAGTATTTATACCAAATCATAGTATTTGTGCTAAAACATAGTATTTCTGCCATATTATAGTATTTGCTTAAAAACAGAATGTTTTCACAACCATCGTATATCTGGTATGTTATAGTAGTACTACTAAGGCATAGTATTTCTGCAAAATCAAACTACTTCTGCTAAATAGTAATATTTTTGTTAAATTACAGTATTTCTACTAAAAAGCAGAAATAGTACCTTTTAGTCAAGTTTCTGGTAAATCATAGTATTTGTACGAAATCATAGTATTTTGCCAAATCATAGTATTTGTTTCACATCATAGTATTCGAACCAAATCATGGTATTTGTGACAAAGCATCGTATTTTTACAAAGTAATAGCATTTTGCTAAATCATAGTATTTCAGTCAAATCTCAGTAGTTGTGCTAAAAGCAGTATTATTGCCAAATCACAGTATCAATCATAGTATTTCTGCTAAATCATAGCATTTGTGCCAAATCATAGTATGTCTGCAAAATCGAAGTATAACAGTTATGTTATAGTATTACTACTAAGTCATAGTATTTCTGCTTTGTCATAGTATTTGTGCTAAAACGTAATATTTCTGCCAAATTATAATATTGCTGCTATTTCATAGTATTTGAGTGAGATTAGCGTTTCTGCAAAAACATCGTATTTCTGATATCTTATAGTACTTCTAATCAATTATAGTATTTGTGCCAAAGTTAAGTATTTCTGCCAAATCATATTATCTCTGCTAAATCATAGTATCTGCCAAATCCTAGTAATTTTGCTCAATGAATTTCTGCTATGCTGTAGTACTTTTTGCTTGATTATAGTATTTCTGCTAAGTCAAAGTATTTCATGTAAATCATAGTATTTCTACCAAGTCCCAGTGTTTCTGTTAAATCATAAATAATGTTTTAGCACAAATTGTATGATTTGGCTCAAATACTATGATTTGGCAGAATTTTCTATGTTTCAGCACAAATGCTCTGATTTGCAGAAAAATATTATTTAGTATAAATACTACGTTTAGCAGAAATACTATGTTTTAGTACAAATACTATGTTTTAGCACAGATTTAGCTAAATACTATGATTTGTCACAAATACTGTGATTTACCAGAAATACTGTGATTTGGCAGAAATAATATCAATTGGTTAAAATATTTTGATTGTTATGATTCGTCACCCCTTTTCAGCAAAATTTTCAGTTTTTTCACTCCTTTTCAGCACAAATTCCAGCTTTTTGGAATGTTTTCAGAAAAAAAATTCTTTTCAGCATAAATTCTGCTGATTCACCTCTTTTCAGCACAATTCTCAGCAGCTTCTGCTAATTTCAGCAGAATTGTCAGTCTGTCCACCTCTCCTCTGTGAGAATGTGTTTGGGTCAGTGAGATGAGTAGCTGCTTTGAGCCTGGTAGTATATCTGTTATGTTATAGTATTACTACTAAATCACAGTATTTCTGCCAATTCAAGGAGGCTGACTGTTACTAAGTGCATCAGTGTACATAGGTCATCTGTTGTGTTGGAGTGCCCTCTTGTGGCGCCTTTTGGGTAGTGCCTTAGTAAACGTGAACACTGCAAAGAAGTGGTATCAGACTGGTTTGTAGTGGAGGAATTTGTTGCCAGTTTCTTTCATCTTTAATCCGTATTCATGTTATAATGTAGTAGTACCACAATATGGCAGAAACACTATGTTTTGGCACAAATACTTTGATTTAGTATACTTTAGCTTCTTCACCCCTTTTCAGCAAAATTTTCATTTTTTTCACCCCTTTTCAGCACAAATTCCAGCTTTTTGGCTGTATTCAGAAAAAGACAACTCTTTTGAGCAGAAACTCTGCTGATTCATCTCTTTTCAGCGCAAGTTTCTGCTTCTTTGCCTCTTTTCTGCAGAAATTCTGCTGATTCACCTCTTTTCTGCAAAATTTTCAGCCTTTTCACCTCTTATCAGCACAATTCTCAGCAGCTTCTGCTAATTTCAGCAGAATTGTCCGTCTCTCCACCTCTTCTTTGTAAGAATGACTTTGGCTCAGGGAAACGAATAGCCGCCTTTGAGCAGAAATTCTGCTGATTCATCTCGTTTCAGCGCAACTTATTGCTTCTTTACCTCTTTTCAGCAGAAATTCTGCTGATTCATCTCTTCTGCAAAGTTTTCAGCCCTTTCACCTCTTCTCAGCACAAATCTCAGCTGTTTTCAGAAGAAAAACTCTTTTGAGCAGAAATTCTGCTGATTCATCTCTTTTCAGCGCAACTTATTGCTTCTTTACCTCTTTTCTGCAGAAATTCTGCTGATTCACCTCTTTTCTGCAAAATTTTCAGCCTTTTCACTTCTTCTCAGCACAATTCTCAGCAGCTTCTGCTCATTTAGCAAAATTGTCCCTTTCTCCATCTCTTGTTTTTTGCGAGAATGAGTTTGGTTCAGTGAGATCAGCAGCTGCCTTGCAGACCAGAAGGGCCAGGTTCAAACCCGGTCATGGCAAAACCTGTTTTCAGTTTTCTTTTGTTCTTTTGTTCTACCTCTTTTCTGCAGAAATTCTGCTGATTTATCTCTTTTCTGCAAAATTTTCAGCCTTTTCGCCTCTTCTCAGCACAAAAAATGAGCAGCTTCTGCTCATTTTAGCAGAATTGTCAGTCTCTCCTCCTTTCTTTTGAGAGAATGAGTTTAGCTCAGTGACATGAGTAGCTACCTTGAGTCCAGAAGGGCCAGGTTCGAATTCTGCTCAGCGCTTAATTTTTTTTTCACCACCATACAACTTTTAGCAACTTTTCATCTTTTTCAGCTTTTCAGCAGACAGCTTCAGCGTTAAGGCATCCACACAGCATTTTCGCAGGAAATGCAAATTTTTCTAGTTAGTTTTAATATCACTCTTATTATTCTTTCTGGGTCACAAAATAAACGTTTAACATATTTTCAGGCGAGAATATAGCTGTGTAAACCTCAAATATCTGCTCAGTTTATCAAGACATCACATATTTTCAAAAGCGCTCCGATGTTTTCGGAGATGTCTGTTACCCACCAGCTCGATAGCTAGCTGGGGTTGACGGCTCACTAGAGCCGGTGAAAACACCGGACTCCCGGCAAATCGTTTTCAAACCCACGCCGTCTTTTCGCTACTCAGGTTAAACATGATATATAAGTCACTTAGATAACTTAAAAATGATATTGTTTGGCTTTTTTTTAGTATTTTATTTGTTCCTGAGTAAATCGGGTTGGCTGAGATTAAAGTTATAGTTTTACACAGCTGAATAAACGTCAAGCAGACAACTGATTATCAGAAGTGTGAGATGCTCGAGAATATACTCCAGTGTCCTGTTATATTTTAGATAGCAAGGAGCAGACGGCTGAGTTTATTAAACTTCACCGAAACAATCTGCAAATTTCATTAAAATTTAATAAACTATCATCTTGTCTTTATTTTTTGCTAGCACATACCTTAAACACTTAAAGTTGTAAGCTAATGATAGTTATACAAGAGCAGATGCATGCTGGTGCGATAAGCTGTACGTTTTACGTCCAGTGGATGCATGATCTGATTAGTCGACTAATCGCAAAAATAATCGGTGACTAGTCGACTATCAAAATAATCGTTTGTGGCAGCCCTACTGTTGATCATAATATCCTATTAGAGCGATTAGAGCACGCTGTAGGTATTACAGGTACTGCGCTGCAGTGGTTTGTATCATATCTATCTAATAGACTCCAATTTGTACATGTAAATGGAGAGTCCTCTTCACACACTAAGGTCAATTATGGAGTTCGGTAACAATAATTGTGTCAGTTAAAAATAGAACAGCTTGGACATTTTTGCAGTTTTTACTTTTATTTCTTTTCCATTCTTTACTTTTACATCCTTCCAGAGAAATACATGTAAAATTACATAGAAACAATCAGATTTCCTGTTACTCTACATCTCTACACAGACATAGCAGTGCTGCCCTTCCCTCACAGCTAACAGTAATGCTATTCTAGTACAGGCTCTGGTTTTATCTCATATTGATTATTGTAATTCTATCCTTCCTGCCTCACCACACAGACTTCAGCGGATTCAAAATGCAGCTGCTCGTGTTTTTATTAGAACAGGTTTCAATGGACCCCCGTCCTCCAGCAGCTTCACTGGCTTCATGTAAAATACGGCGATGATTTTAAGATTCTGCTTTGTACTTTCAAGTCTCCATAATCTAAAAAGCAGGAACTCCAGCATATTTTGAGAAACGAAGAACAGCTTTAATAATAATAATGGTATTATTAAAGCTGTTCTTCGTTTCTCAAGTGTTGCTGGAGTTCCTGCTTTTTTAATTCTTTCATCTTCTCCATGCACCTTGGAAGCAGGTGAAGTTGTGCCAGGATCTTTTGCTGTGAAGTCTCCATAATCTCTCTGATATTCTGCACATCTCCACTCCTTCCTGTACTCTGAAATCATTCTCATTTTTACTCTTTCCCACACCACATTTCCTTTCTGCTACAGCATATAGTTAGGGCTGGATCAGGTGACCCTGAATCCACCCTTAGTTATGCTGCAATGGGGGATTCCCATGATGCACTGAGTACTTCTTCAGTCACCTTTCTCACTCACTATGTGTTAATAGACCTCTCTGCATTGAATCATACCTGTTATTAATCTCTGTCTCTCTTCCACAGCATGTCTTTATCCGTCTTCCTTCTCTCACCCCAACCCGGTCGCAGCAGATGGCCCCGCCCTCCCTGAGCCTGGTTCTGCCGGAGGTTTCTTCCTGTTAAAAGGGAGTTTTTGCCAAAGTGCTTGCTCATAGGGGTCAAATGATTTGGGGGTTTCTCTGTATGTATTATTGTAGGGTCTACCTTACAAGGTCTACCTTGAGGCAACTGTTGTTGTGATTTGGCGCCATATAAATAAATTATCTCCTTTTAGTCTTTAAAGAAAGGCATAAAACACATTTTAATCTCACCAATTCTATTTGATTATTATTTCATGTTAATATTCAAACATTATTATTATTATTATTATTATTATTATTATTATTATTATTATTATGCTAGACCAAAATGTAAATAAAGATATGCGGTATGATTGAGTTTGTCTTTCTCAGCTTTAAAAGTTTTATATGTGTAGCTATTGTATTATAATGTTACTAAAAATGAATTAAAAGAACAAAGTTCTGACTTGTTGCTATCAAGTGTCATGAAACGGCTGTGGCAGGCAGGATGTAGCACCCAAAATGCAGGACACTCAGCCAGAGGAGTAAACTCAAAGAGGTTGCTTTATTGCGGTTGCAGGAAAAACTCCATAAACAATAAACTTGCAAAACAAACCAAAATTAGAAACTAATACTAAACACTA
Source organism: Oreochromis aureus (assembly GCF_013358895.1). Classification (NCBI taxonomy): domain Eukaryota; kingdom Metazoa; phylum Chordata; class Actinopteri; order Cichliformes; family Cichlidae; genus Oreochromis; species Oreochromis aureus. The sequence goes on from NC_052944.1 coordinate 34,098,993, forward strand.
AGAAACCTGGAGACAAGAAACTAGGGCCATGGACCACAGAGGGAAACACACACAGCATGAGGGGAAGACACAACACTGACTGAGAGAAACACAGGGCTAAAATACACTGAGGGATAACAAGGGAATGGGACACAGGAGGAGAGCACACCTGGGAGTAATCAAACACAACAAGACCAGGGGAAGCCAAACTAGACCCACTGACAGGAGACACAGACAAAGTAAAACAGGAAACATAACACATTGACGTGGACTTGACAAGGGGATACAGCTGACAAGGGAGACAGAGAATAACAGCGTTACAAGTAACGGCGTTACTTTTTTCAGTAACGAGTAATGTAATTAATTACTATTTCTATTGTTACAACGCCGTTACCGTTACTAACAAGAAAATGCGGTGAGGTCGCGTTACTATTTTTCAACAAACAGACGGTTGAAGCTGTGTTCAGCTTACCGCATCTTATATCAGCTGCACGGAATAGCTGTAAGTAATCTGGGCGCTACAGCTTTAAGCAGCTGCGCGCTCCCGCGGACGGCAATCACTTTTTGGCACAACAGCTGGAGCTAAGGGGACAAAACAATCGCATGAGTGCTGCTGTTTGACTGAGGAAGAATAAAGTAGTCGTGGTAAGCCAATCACATGACCACTTAAAGACGAAGCAACAAGGTGATATATACCAGTTTATAAATTGTGTTGATAGGCCACGTAAAACCAGAGTCATGATAAACAATATACAGGCGGCGTCCTTTCCTCAATAGTTTCGTCACGCTTAATGTCTAAGGACAGCGCTAGCAAGCACTCTCTGCTTATAACCAGTGTTGGTCAAGTTACTTGAAAAAAGTAATCAGTAACTAATTACTGATTACTTCCCCAAAAAAGTAATCCCGTTACTTTACTGATTACTTATTTTCAAAAGTAATTAATTACTTAGTTACTTAGTTACTTTTTAAAAACACGATTTACAACCTGAATAGGTGATAAAGTGATAGATCTTTCAGCCCAATTCTACTTTTTCTGCATAATCCATCATACAAAATGTAATCAAATGGAAAAGTCTCTTTTTAAAACTTGTTTTATTAGTTTTAATCTTTTAACTTTATGCATCAAGCAAAAATTAAATTATATGCAACATTCTCTGACTGGAAGAAATTTGTTTAACATTTAAACCTATTTTCTGCACATTCCAGCACATAAAATAAAATATTTTTTTGTGTTTACACTCACTCTTTCAAATAGATGCAAGTAAAACACAACAGAAAATAAATAAAGTCAAAGGCTAGTTGCTCTATTTTCACCTGTAAAGCAGGACTGGGGTAGGCGGAGGTTTATCCTGGTGCAGGTGTGCCGCAGTGGTCAGTTGAAGACTCCGCGAGTTTCTCTGTGAATTTCCCATTACAGTCGTAGCGCACTTGGCGCTTGCTTGGAAGTTAAGGGGGTTTTTTTTGCTGTAAAAAGAAGTTTTCTTCCCACGCAGTGAACAGTGGACACTAATGTTTTTGTCACTTTTTATGGAATCAAACTCAAAGTAAGGTCAGTACTTCCACGCTTTAAACGCTGCATGCTACACTCTGTCCCGCACTCGATATATTATCCATTGTTGATCTGCAGACAGCTGTTGTCACGAACGTCGCACTCGCTTACGTCACTATCATGAGACATTCTCGCAAAAAACTCACGGTTTTAGTAACGCAGTAACGCAGCATTCCTACGGGAAAGTAACGGTAATCTAATTACCGTTTTTGCAATGGTAATCCCTTACATTACTCGTTACTTGAAAAAAGTAATCGGATTACAGTAACGCGTTACAAGTAACACGTTACTGCCCATCTCTGCTTATAACCAAAAAATTTAAAAAACAAAACAAAAAGCTGCCCTTTAGTGTTGGTGGAAAAATGTACCATGTTGATCAATCAAAAATGATATGATTAGGAAGAGGGGGAAGTTTTAGGAGTGACGGTGAGAGAGAGAGAGAGAGAGAGAGAGAGAGCAGAAAAAGAGAGAGAGCGAGTTTTGAGATGTGAGATTTGTGACGTTTAGCGTGTTTGGAGTGTGTAGTTAATGTGTTGTCTTGTGTAGTTAGTGTGTAATGTTGTGGATAGTTTTGTGTTGTGTGTCAGAACAATGAGGCGACTGCTGTCTCCAGGTAGAAACAGCAGTGATACACCTGCTGCTGTCAGACCTGCAGGTATCAGGCTGTGATGTTCTCCTTTATAGTGGACAGAAATTCGTTTTTTGGAGTGGCACAAATAATTTGTGTGGCATCTTATTGAAGAACAGCTGATTGTTCTGTAAATAGTTTGAAATGGTTATTTTAAAAAGGGTAAAAGGTAAATGGATGCAAATAACTTTGTTGTTTGCAAAACTTGTGCATATGAATTTAAAATTGACAATTTATATTTGCATTTAAAGTTATGAAATATGATTCATTAAACATGTTTGTGGTTGTTACAGTAAAAATATAACTTTTTCTACTCTGATTTTATGTTTTTTGTCCGATTTTAGATCAATTGTGTTAATACAGTATGTCAAAATGAAAACATAACTGTAAAATCAGACACATGAGGTTGTGCTGAAAAGATGATACCAAACAAGTAAAGTAAATGGTTTTTAAAGGTGAAATGTGGAGGAAAATCAAAAGTAGTTAAAATGGCCAATTATACCCTGGACCCCAGAGGGTTAAATGTTTTTTTAAATAGCATAATAGTTTCTTTTCAAGTAATTAATTACTTTTAGAATCTTGTAACTCAGTTACTTTTTGAAGAAGTAACTAGTAACTATAATTAATTACTTTTTCAAAGAAACTTGCCCAACACTGAAACCCAGAATACTAAGAATGCTAATATTGAAACCAAAGGACTAGAAATGATAAATACTGACAAAATCAAAGTCAAAATCAAAACACTGGGTCACTGACCCAGGACTGTGACATCAAGATCATTATAATTAACTAAAAATAACAAATAAGATGAAACTTTACATACTGAAAGAGTTTTGTGATGTAACTAAATCAAAAGTGACATTATAGAGGAAATAAATGTAGTGTTTGTTAATTTGGTAAAATGACATCAGAACTTCCCTGATGAAGCATCGATAGAAACTCTGGATCTCTACAAGACTGGTTCAACTGCTTTGAAATACCTAAAGAAAGTGTGTATAAGCAAAGGGCAAAGCATGGAGACCACACATGACATAACTTGTATGAGAGGCAAATTTATTAAAACCCAAAAGTTGAACACGTCATAAATTGTAAGCAAATCAACAGATAAAGCAAGCTAATGACAAATACAGCCAAATGACTTGAAAAAAAAGAGAGAAAGAAAGAGAGGCATAGACTGGTAAGATATATTAACCAAGATGGCAACTATTACTCTAAATAAGCTGCTTCACTACAAGCCACACAAACCTACAAGTGGATGTAGGAGCCTAAGAGCACCACAGGGCCCTACTTGTATATTTTTTTAATGCAAATTCAATTCATTTGGTGAATTTGGAGTTAAGTTCTGTGTGTCGGGGGGTTTTTTTCATTGTAATCTACATTTAATTCCTAAAGTTTTTCATATAATCCAGAACCATCTTCAGAGTTACATCTGTTAATTGAATGAGGTTCATAAATATTAATTACTGTTTTTTTAAACTAACAAACAGGAAACATGAGATCTGGCATTCAGTTGTAGACTATGACGCTCCATTTGGTGAGCAACCTAACTGTCAGTTATATATATATATATATGTATATGTATATGAAAACTATTAGTAACTTAGAAGTATTCCGATATGCAGTATATTGTTGGCCTTTACTTTACAGTTGTGACATTCTTGGTGCTGTAGAAGTCCACTCTTTGCACATTGTCCCCAGCACCTAAATGAACAGAAGGTAGAGTAATTAATCCTCAGAAGCACAAAACTTTCTGAGGAACAACAGTGCACACATGCATTAGCGTCGTCTAAGCCCGACCTGATTGGCAGATGAAGTTGAGGTGTTCCCCACAGTGCAGGTCCTGCCACAGGAAGTGCTCTCCATTGCTCATAGCTCCACACATGCTGGAGTAATAGTAAGGGACAAAATCTTGTGGCCAGTTGAAGAAATTCATGGAGTGTCCGGACATCCAGAACCAGTCGTCTCCACTCAAGGATCTGTTGGACATAGTGAATCAAAATACTGCCATTTATGTAGCCTATGGATTTTAACTGCTTTTTCACATTTTCAAGTTATGTGGTCTTTATGATGGGCTAAAAAAACAAAACAAACCAAATCACTCCAAGCCTTCATTCCTTTTCTTCCTCTTACCCAGTTCAGCATCATCACTTTTCACCTCAACCCCATCAAGAACTGCACTCTTCGGGGATCCCTGCCCTGAGAGCTCCAAATACCATGAGGACCGCTGCTGTCTTCACCCTTCACATCTTCTCTAGTTCCTCTTTCAGTCCATGGTACTTCTGCAGCTTCCCATGTTCCTTCTTCCTGATGTTGCTCGGTATAGCTACATCTACCACAACAGCTGTACTATTTCTTGATATAGTGCTTTTCTACTCTGAGTGCTATCAAAGCGCTTTATACAACTAATTCATTCACCCAATCACACATATATGAAAACTATTTTAAGTGCTTACACACTTAACAACTTAGAATGTTTTGCATGGTTTTGCATGGTTGCAGCTGTCCTAGCGGCCTCTTCATGCTTCCCATTTACCTGTGAATTCCTTGGTGCTAACAACTATCCTTGATGTCTGTAATGTAATGCCTTCTTTCTGTGTAAAAGTGGAAATCAAAACCGTAGGTGAGACTGGAGTTCTGACAATCTTCGCTCTCTTTGTTACCATCCGACTCCACTTCTCCTGTCTAAATGTTATTCCGATCTCATTAACACACACACACGTTGTTAATGTGCATAAGAAAACTTGAACGATGACTTTTTGAATCCTGGATGACTCTGTGTACCCCCTTTTTAATCACCAAGCTGTTAAGAGTATCTACCAATAAGTACCTGCGCAGTCCCATCCAGGCGTGGTCTGTGAGGGAGAAAGGAATGAGGCCCAGCAGCTGCTCCAACTCGCTTTGCTCCTGTTGGCTGTGAAGGCTGAGCAGGTCCCAGTAATAACGTCTACAGTACATCAGAGCATCAGACCAGCAGAGCCTCTCTCCCACCACCGTCACGTTCCTGCCACCAAGCTGCACACTCACAGTGGGAGGTGTGGGAGGAGGTGTTGGAGGAGTTGGTGAAGGAGTAACAGCTTCTGGTGCTGGAGAGAAGTTTGTTAGGTTTCTGTTTGTTTCATCCGTGTTTGTTTGTTTGTTTTATTTTATTTTAACAGGTTCAATTGTAATGTTGCCTTCAGCTCCAAAAAAAAAACAAAAACCCACGAACACTGAAAGCTAGAAAGTCAGAAAAGTGCCTCAAGTTCAATTTCTCCACTGCAGCAAGGTGAATTGAGTCCAGTTTTTCTAATGTAAAATAATAAATATGAGAAAAAATATAAAAAGGGAAAATAAAAACAAGCAGCTACCACATATACCACTAGAAAGAACAGCTATACCAGGCAGAGAAGCAAACACCTCCACTTCACACAGCGTCACAACTCCCAGAGGTGCTGGCATGATCACATTGATGTAGCGACCTTCCATTTCATCACAGTGGAATGTGTATGTTGGTGTACCATCCAATGATTCAATAATGCCACACCTGATGGAGTTGTAGAAACATCAACGAGAAATGTGTCAGTTTTACCCACCAATTAATCTTTGTCCAACGATTAATCTGTTGCTTAAACGGGAAGAAAAAAAATGAACAAACATCCATCCATCCATCCTCATCCGCTTTATCCGAAGTCGGGTCGCGGGGGCAGCAGCCTAAGCAGAGAAGCCCAGACCTCCCTCTCCCCAGCCACCTCCTCCAGCTCATCCGGGGAACACCAAAGGCGTTCCCAGGCCAGCCGAGAGATATAATCTCTCCAGCGCGTCCTGGGTCTGCCCGGGGCCTCCTCCGGTGGGACATGCCCGAACACCTCACCCAGGAGGCGCCCAGGGGCATCCTTGTCAGATGCCCGAACCACCTCAACTGGCTCCTTTCGATGTGGAGGAGCAGCGGCTCTACTCTGAGCCCCTCCCGGATGGCCGAACTTCTCACCCTATCTCTAAGGGAGAGGCCAGCCACCCTTCGGAGGAAGCTCATTTCTGCCGCTTGTACCCGCGATCTCGTTCTTTCGGTCACTACCCACAGCTCGTGGCCATAGGTGAGGTCGGGACGTAGATCGACCGGTAAATTGAGAGCGCTTTTACACTCAGCTCCCTCTTCACCACGACGGACCCGGTGCAGCGTCCGCATCACTGCAGCCGCAGCACCAATCCGTCTGTCGATCTCCGGCTCCCTTCTCCCATCACTCGCGAACAAGACCCCGAGATACTTGAACTCCTCCACTTGGGGCAGGAACTCATCCCCGACCCGGAGTGGGCACTCCACCCTTTTCCGGCTGAGAACCATGGCCTCAGATTTGAGGTGCTGATCCTCATTCCGCTGCTTCACACTCGGCTGCGAACCGTTCCAGTGCGAGCTGGAGGCCCCACCGATGAAGCCATCAGAACCACATCATCCGCAAAAGCAGAGATGAGATTCTGAGGCCACCGAGTGAAAGCCCTCCGCCACTTGGCTGCGCCTAGAAATCCTGTCCATAAAAATTATGAACAGAATCGGTGACAAAGGGCAGCCCTGGCGGAGCCCATCACCCACCGGAAACAAGTCCGACTTATTGCGGCAATGCGAACCAAACTCTTGCAACGGTTGTATAGGGATCGAATGGCCCGTAACAGTGGGCCAGACACCCCATACTCCCGCAACACCTCCCACAGGACACCCCGAGGGACACGGTCGAATGCCTTCTCCAAGTCCACAAAACACATGTAGACTGGTTGGGCAAACTCCCATGCACCCTCAAGTATCCTCGAGAGGATAAAGAGCTGGTCCAGTGTTCCGCGACCAGGACGAAAACCGCATTGTTCCTCCTGTATCCGAGGTTCGACTAACGGACGAACTCTCCTTTCCAGCACCCTGGCATAGACTTTCCCAGGGAGGCTGAGGAGTGTGATCCCCTGTAGTTGGAACACACCCTCCGGTCTCCCTTCTTAAAGATGGGGACCACCACCCCGGTCTGCCAGTCCAGGGTACTGCCCCTGATCTCCACGCAACATTGTAGAGGCGTGTCAACCAGGACAGCCCTACAACGTCCAGAGCCTTCAGGAACTCGGGCGGACCTCATCAACACCAGGGCTCTGCCACCGAGGAGTTGTTTAACTGCCTCAGTGACCTCGACCCCAGAAATTGGCGGGTCATTCCCTCATCCCCAGACTCTGCTTCCTCCTCGGAAGACGTGTCAGTGGGATTAAGGAGGTCCTCAGTATTCCTTCCACCGTCTGACAATTTTCTCAGTCGACGTCAGCAGCGCACCGCCAGCACTATACACAGTGCAGGTAGAGCACCGCTTTCCCCTCCTGAGACGCCTGACGGTTTGCCAGAATCTCTTCGAGGCAGTCCGAAAGTCTTTTTCCATGGCTCTCCGAACTCCTCCCACACCCGAGTTTTGCTTCAGCCACTGCCTGAGCCGCATTCCGCTTGGCCTGTCGATACCTGTCAGCTGCCTCTGAGTCCCACAGGCTAACCAAGCCCGATAGGGACTCCTTCTTCAGCCTGGTGGCTCCCTTCACCTCTGGTGTCCACCATTTGGTTCTGGGATTACCACCACGGCAGGCACCAACCACCTTGCGGCCGCAGCTCAATGCAGCAGCCCGGCAATGGAGACGCTGAACATGGTCCATTCGGACTCAATGTCCCCAGTCTCCCTCGGAATGTTGTTGAAGCTCTGCCGGAGGTGTGCGTTGAAGATCTCGTGGACTGGGGCCTCTGCTAGACGTTCCCAGCACACCCTCACTCACGCGTTTAGGTGCACCGGGTCTGTCCAGCGTCCTCCCCGCCACCTGATCCAACTCACCACCAGGTGGTGATCAGTTGACAGCTCAGCCCCTCTCTTTACCCGAGTGTCCAGAACATATGGTCGCAAACAATTATGGAGAAATGTTCCAGTTCTCAGAAATCATGTCTTACCTCGGGTTTTGATTTCCACTTTGATCCAGTGAGTCCCCGATCCGAATCTCTGCCCCAAGAATCCTTTCAGAGCAACAGTCTTGTCTGTTGATGATGGTGACAGCACTGACTTTATAGACAGCTAGCAAGTCTACTCTCCACCAGGGATTTGTTTCTTCCTTAGTGTGGGAAAAGCCTGCAACACGTACGTTTCCATTTTTGTACCCATCAACAGCTTTTGAAGAGAGATGTGCATACGCAGTTGATGACTGTACTGTTGGCTTTTTTAAGGCCACATTTTGAAGTGGCTCCACTAAAGTGTTGAAAAGGAAAAAACAAGTATGAATCAGTATCAGGCAGATGTCTTTCAGTAGATCAGATCCAGTCACTTAAAGCTCTACCTGCTGGGGCAGCATACACCTCCACTTCACACAGGGTGAGAGTCTTCTTCTGTCCAGGAAGAAACACGTTCACAAAGCGACCCTCCATGCTGCCTCCGTCACACCGGTATGTGTAGGTTTTACCCGCATTGATATGTGAGATGGAAGCACACCTGACAGCAGAGAGTGTGGGGAGAGTATTGTGTTAGTATTGTGGGCCTCATGTTAAAAGAAATGTAACATAGACGGCCAAAATGAACATCACTGGGTTCTTATAAGTTTTCAAAAACTGTATCTAAGAAGTTATCGGTGAATTAGGTATTTGATCCTGAAGCAAAACAGGGCTTGTTGTAGAAACTCTTGTTAGGAAGCACAGCAGTATGACATGTTTTATAGTTGGTCACCAGGTTTGTGCACATAACAGGAGGGACTCTGGCCGACCCCTCCTTGCAGTTTCTTAGCTGCCACTTGGCACTCAAAGCTTCAGCTCCCTCCACAGAAAAGTTTCTTTGTTTTTTATTTAACTGTTGAAAAAGGTGGGATTGAAAGACATTGAAGTCCCCGCAGCTTTCCTCTTATCACATCTGAGAGACATCTTGAAACCCAGCATTTTATGTTTAAAATGACATAGAGTGCTATAACAGAGCTTTTCCATATTTGCTAATAGTAAATCATCTTTATTCTTTTCTCTTACTCTTTAAAGTGTACGATTCATACAAAGAAACTGTATTGAGAAAATTGTGATGGACAAAAACAGAGTTTTAAAGAGACAAAGTAAAAGGAAGTATTTCTATATAACTGGATTAAAGTGGATTATGTTTAAATGAATGTTTTTGTGAGAATGTGCTAATGAAAACTAATTGAAGAATGATAAACTGAATAAAACACAAAGCGTATTTATATGTGCCTGAATATTCAAATGTAATGGAATTTTCTGTGTTAAGAATAATAGAACATTAGAAGAAAAGAGAAAATGTAATGAGGTGATTTTAAAGTTTAAAGTGTTAAAATTTGTCTTAAACCTTCTTGATGCATGCTCAATCATCCAGGTAAGTAAATCTCCAAAAGTTGATTCTGTTCATCTTGACATAGAGTTTTCAGTGGGAGAAACGTTTTGTCACTCATCCAAGTGACTCATCCCAGTCACGGAAGCGTTGGAAGTAGTTCGTAAGAGATTACAGGATGACCCCAACCTCAGCAACAGGACCACTCTCAGCATCGACCAAGTGTGTTTGCTTTTGGAACTGTCTTCATTCCACCTACTTCACATACAAGGGTCAGTTCTACAGGCAGAAACATGGGTGTGCCATGGGCTCCCCAGTTTCACCCATCGTGGCCAATTTGTACATAGAAGAAGTGGAAAAGAGGGCTTTGTTATCCTACCCTGGAACACCACCAAGTCATTGGTTCAGGTATGTGGATGACACCTGGGTGAAAATCAAATCAGGACGTACCACACTTCACGGATCACATGAACTCGCTGGAACAACACATCAAATTCCCCAGGGGGGATATGAAAAGTGGCAGGTTAGCCTTCTTAGACTGTGAGATTTCCATCAGTAATGGGGGACATCTAAAAGCTGATGTGTACCATAAACCTACACATGCAGATCAGTATTTAAGGTTTGACTCTCATCATCCACTGGAGCACAAACTGGGTTTCATCAGGAAACTACAACACAGAGTGAACACCATCCCCACTGACACAGCGGCCAGGGAGGCAGAAGAACAGCACATCAAGAAGGCCCTGAGTAAATGTGGTTATCCCAGCTGGACTTTTGTCAAAGCTGGGAAGTCGCCAAAAGAAAGCTCCAGCCAATCCAGGAGAGAAGGACAACAGCTGCCTAAGCGAAAACCTGAAGTGATCCCAAATGTGTCAGGAGTATCGGAACAGTTGAGACGCATTTTTTCTAAACACCGGGTCTCTGTGGCTTTTTAAACCCCAAAATACGCTGCGCAAAAATTGGTCCACCCAAGGATTGATCCCCGACACAAACAGAGTAACATAGTGTACGCTGTTAAGTGCCAGGAGGATTGCCAGGATTTATACATCGGGGAAACCAAACAACCTCTGGCGAAGCGGATGGCACAACACAGAAGAGCTACCTCATCAGGCCAGGACTCTGCAGTCTATTTACACCTACAGGCCAGTGGACACTCTTTTCAAGGATGAGGATGTACACATCCTGGACAGGGAGGAACGCTGGTTTGAGCGCGGAGTCAAGGAGGCCATTTACGTGAAAGGGAAAGACCATCTCTGAATTGAGGAGGGGCCTAAGGGTACATCTTTCGCCATCTTACAATGCTGTGATTGCAGCCATTCCCCAACTCTCTGTGAATGGTACTCATGGCCATTGATCAGTGTTCTTTGATCAGTGGGCTTTGATTAGTGGTTGTTGATCAATGGTCATGAGAATTTGCATAACTATGATGATATCTTTCATATTGATGAAAGATAGGCTCTATTGAGTAAATCATGACACTTGCACAGAAGAGAGACAAACCTAGTTGTTGGTGCGTTATACCCCATGGCAGGGCATATGGGATATGACAAAACTCTGGAGCTAGTCCAATTTTATTGCCCAGAGTGTAACCGGGTTACCCCGCCAGCCGTTCCAAAAGCGCCTTTGCACCCATTACCATTAATGGAGGTCCTGTTTGAATGGATTGGCATGGACCTTGTCAGGCCATTTCACTGGAGTGCATGTTGGTATTTCTTTGTGATATCTGGTGGACTATGCAACGCGATATCCTGAAGCAGTGCCACTGCGCAACATTTCTTTGGGAGATGACACTGTTTGAGGTCATTTCCACAGTCAGTTTCGAAAGAGATCCAGACTGACCAGACTAATTTCTCACACACTAAAAGAACTGTACAAATTACTGGGCATTAAAGCTGTTCAGACCAGAGTCAACCACCTTCAGACTGCTGGGCTGGTGGAGCAGCTGAATAAGCCACTCCATTCATAATCACCATTTGTAGGTTCATTCACAAAGATAAAAGCAATTAGGATTGCCAGGTAGATTCTCTGTTGGGAGGAACTGGGAGGAAGGTCCAAGACCAGTGAAGAATGAAACCAGATTCCCTTGTCTGCAGGAAAACTGCCTTCTCCACTTTATTGGGTTGTACTAATTTGGCACACTTCCGTTTGGCTTGTTCAGAGCCCAAGCCACTTTCCAGCACCTCATGGACTGGGTGCTGCACTCACATGCTGCATATGCTGCCACCCACCTGCATGATGTTATCATCGACAGTAGCACCTGGGCAGAGCATATGCAGTGGGTGGCCGTGGTCCTGGATTCTCTGAGGCAGGTGAGGCTCGTGACCAACCCAAGAAGTGTGCAGTTGGACAGAGGGAGGTACAGTATCTGGGGTACCACTTGGGAGGTGGGCAGGTGCATCCACTGGTAGACAAAACACAGCAATTGCATCCTGACCGCATCCCAAAACAAAGAAGGAGGTAAGGCAGTTCTTGGGGCTGGCTGGATACTACCACTGGATGGTGCCAAATTTCGCAGACCTGATCAGCCACCTGACCGACATCACTCAAAAGAATGCTCCAGATCTGGTCCAGTTGGCAGACCAGTGCCAGGAAATGAAGACTCTCTGTGGAGAATCTCTGCTCCACATGCCCAATTTTTCCATCCCTGTTGTTCTGCACATCACTGGGGCTGGGGCAGTTTTGTCCCAGCAGGTAAGTTGGGTCGACCGCCCACTTGTTCCAGAAAAGAGAGAGTGCCTCACGATACAGTGGGTGGTCAACTCCTTCGTTATTACCTCCTGGGCCACAGCATTCTCCACAGAACCAAGGGGCCGAGCAGGACCTATCACTCATCACACAGACTAACTGCACAGAGAGAGGAAGGAAAGCAGCAGCAACTGGGATTCAGTTACACAGGAGCACATCTAAGGAACCAATTCAGGCAAAGTATGGTGCTATTGGAGGAAGAAAGTGGCTGATTCAGTCTGCAACAGATAGATCTGCTGCACTGAGGGGGTCCTGGGGTCCCACATCAAGGCTGGCACCAGCTAAGAAATCGGGACCAGAAGCAGCCTTTAAGATATCCAGTGTCCTCAGCTGCTGCCATGATGACATTCCATTCCCTGACATCTGTTCTTTGGGTTATTTCTAGAATCACAGTGATTACCCAAATAAGTAAAAAGATATCTACAAGACAAACAGTGTGTACGATGTGCTCTGTCCTTATCACCTATGGCTATGTTGGAACACAAAGTAAGAGTGAGAGGTGAGGGCATGCTTCAATGAGAGCGTGCCAAGCTCCAGCCCAACAAGGTGGTTTGCAGAGCGAGACTGTGTCATCGACAAGCGATCAGCAGTGAAGCGTAAAACGACAGAGGTCAGGTGGTTTCAATTTTCCTTAAGTTCCTGCTAAAGAGGAACTTTAGCATGTCAGGAGTTTTAGGTGTCTTAGCTGCTTTATGCGTCACCTCAAAGCCTTAGCTCCTTCCACAGATTTTCTATCTGGAGACTGGCTAGGACAATTACTAGTTTGTTGATTTGGCCGTATGTCTGGTGTTCTCGACAAGCCTATTGCTGATGCTCCTCTAGCTCTTTCCAGCCTTTTCCAGTCTTGTCCCTTTAAAAGCTCTTTGCTCTTGCCCACTGTGGTGGAGAGGTCGGACTGGATGAAATTGATTTTCTGGAAAGGTGTGCTTTATACTCAACTAAGATCAGTTTTATCTGTAACTGATTAACTGATTTGTGCCTAATAGGAACTCAGGCAATCTATGAAAGCCAGAAATCTGGATGATTTGTAGGGGATCAAATACCAAACCAATGTATAACTTTTATATAGTTTGTTTTTTCAGTTATATCATGTTTCCTGCGATTATAATTAAACTACCATAAATTAGAGCCTGTTGATTTCAGCGGGGGTTTAAATTATTATTAGCCCTCACTACGTTAGTTGTCATGTTCCAGTAGTAATCTTGCAAACTTTAACATATTGCTCTTCTAATTATTCTAAAATTAACTAACTTCTCATCATTACCTGGGATTATTGTTTCCATTGTTCTCCAGTGAGTTTCCTATTCTGATCTCAGCTCCATCCAGTCTTTCAGCACAGCAGTCTCCTCTGTTGGTGACTTTTACAGCAGTGACTGTAAAGCTTCGCTGCAGGTCCACCCTCCACCAGGGGTTGGTCTCGTCTTCAGCGGTGTGACTACAGAACCCATTGGTATAGAACGAGTTCCGTCTGCCATCGATGGCTTTGGACGCCGTGGCAAAAGAGAGTGTAGATGACTGGGTAGCTTCTCCTTTGAGTGCCACATTGGGTAATGGGTATCCTTGAAGGAAAATCAGTATGAGTCAGTTTCTGTAGAAGGTGCAATGTGTGGTGATTTTAAACATCGGATTTGGCTGTCAGGGCACAATCTGACTCAAAACACTTTCACCTATATACTACCATAAGAAAAGTTTCTTAAATCAGAAACAACCTGAAATGATTCACTGTTTAAATTTTTTTGGTATTTGACTCAAATTCATGGAGGTGGAAAAGTAAAAGTGATTTGAACAACCAAAGCCAACAAGTCCAAGGAGTCTGTGAACTACCAGACTTCTGTATCAGCATCAGAATAAAAATGTGATTACCATAGTACACTTCAACCTCGCAGAGATTTAGGACCTTCTCACTTCCTGGGAGAAACACAGTGACATAGCGCCCCTCAATAGAGCTACATGGAAAGTAGAACGTCTGTCCACTGGGGATGTGAGAGATGACCGCACACCTGTGTATGAACAAGAAAAGAAATGGAGAAAGAAATTGAAGGAACTATGACTGACTGCACCTTTATTATCTGAGGCTGTATCAAGCTGTTTCACCTCTCACGCTCAGGGTCACTGAAGTTTGCTGACTTTCCAATCCAGATTTCTGCACCATCCAACCTGTTTTCAAATCCTGCTCCACTGGTTATCACAACAGCACCAACTGTATACACTCTTGCCAGGTCTACCCTCCACCAAGGATCAGACTGTGATAAAGTAAGTGTGCAGGACCCTTTCTGATAGTTCTCGTCTCTGTTGCCATCGATGGCCTTGAAAGCAAATCCGATGTTGTCTCCGTTTGAAGACTGCACAGCTGTCTTATTCAGTGCCAGGTTAGGAAGAAGATGACCTCGATGGGAAAACAGAAATAATAAGTCAAAATACATAGATTGCACTGGGGGCTTGGGGTGGTGCGACAGGGTTCAAGGTAAGGCTGTACCTGCTGGTAGTCCCGATGCATTCATGAAGGAAATGCCTGTTAACAAACAAGATTCATTGATTTTTATTGACTGTTCAGCATGAACAGAAACTCCTGGGAAAAATAGATCGTAGCAATAACTTATCCATAAAAAGATATAAAAGAAAATTAAAAGAAACAAAAATAATAATAAGTGCACATGCATTATAACCTGGCCTGATTGGTTCTTTTTTTTGGTCAACATTAATTTATTGCAAATCTGTTTGTTTTATTTGTGCACTGCGAATGTGAGAGATGACCCCATACCATTATTGTTTATTATATTATATGGGTCCTGTATTGGGGTTGCTTATTTTTTTTACAGTTCTGATCCAGATTTCAGAACCAGTTTCAATTCCACTTTATTGGTTATCACTGCAGCACCAATACACTTTATCCAGGTCTACCCTGCATCAGCAGTTGGATTGTAAAGTGTTAAATGAGCAGCATGGAAAAGAGCATGTCAAGTGTGAAGGTCAGGAAGAATTCCAGTATATTACACACCCAGGATACATCCTGTTTGGGATATTTAAAGCAAGCAGTCAAATTACTTTTGCCGTTCCCCAAAACACAAATTATCATTGACTGAAAAGGGGATAGCTTTTGATTCAGTGCTAGGTAATGAAGATACTGAGATAAAAATAAGTAATTATTATTTCAAATAAACAGATTGTTTTCAAAAGAGGAGAAAAAAAATCTTTACCTGGTAATGTTCCAGTTGTCATCATGAAGAAAGTGCCTGTAAACATATGCAGTCATTCTAAAAAACATTTAAATGGTGACATGAACATAAAATATCATTTATATCAAATTAAACTGTAGTTTCGGAATTAAATAGAAAGGTGCTATGTGACAAATCGTCAGCATGTTACGCTGTTACGCATCTGTATGTTACACGTTTGGAAACATGAGAACCGTTTGGAATTAACCAACACATGTACATTTATTTTACTTTCTCATCATGAATCAATTTGGAAAACACTATCTAATACCGTTAAGGTTGTCGTTAAGGTTAGGGATAAGGTTACGGTTAGGACTAGGACTAGGGTTAGGGCTGGAATACATGGCTGGAACGTGTGTTATGGGAGCGTCATGCTATTGGATTCCATACACAATCTGGCGCATATCATAGGGACACGGAAGGTTACCTTTTGCGTTCCTATTGGATGCCTTGAGATGTTACATGTTGGGAATGAGAATGGAGGAAATCTTGTAATTGTATGTTTTCTACTGCATAGCTGTGGTATTTGGTCTGGGTTTGGTTTAAAGGATGAAAAAGTACAAAATATCTGGTAATGATTATTTTTAAAATTAAATAAATTTAGGCTTACCAGTCAAGAGCCAAATATAATCCATTCCATTCATGTCTTCTCACAATCTCACATAAATTATGACATTAAAGAAATGACACTAATTACTGGTATATCCCTGCTGACTTGTAGATCGGCTTACTTTCCCTGTAGTTTCTTCAGAGTACTTCTAATACCACACTGTACTAATTTATATAGTCTGAACATTTCAACAGCACAAGTCAATGTTTGCATAAAGAATAAGACTCCCAAATGGATATTTGCATTTTCCAAACAAATTACTTTGTGCTTTCCTAAAAAAAATTTTGCATGGTAACACCCCAATATGTCTTTTCAGCACCAGCCAGGATGACAAGTGTCACTAAGTACAAGACCTTTAACGACTGTTGAATCAATTTGTCATGGTACCTGGATTGTTGACACAGTGTTCTGACTTTAGACTTTTTGTCATTGTTTAGTTTTTCCGTGTCTTGTCCTGTTTTATTGTGATAGTCTTATTTCCTGTGTGCATTATGTTTAGTTTTAATTCCTCTGCTTCATTAGTTAGATTAAGTCCAGCCGTCTTCCCACCTGTTTGCTATCCTTCTGCTATCCTGTCTATTTAAGCCCTCAGTTTGTCTCTGCTTCTGGTCACATCATCATTTCGTCCTCATGTTTGTGTGCCCTGTTCGCAAAGTTGTTTATGTTCAGTTCACCGAGCTTTTCTGTCTCTCTCTGTTTCACACATGTGATGGTGACCTAACTTCAGTATTTTTTTAAAGCAATTACTTGAAGCAGCAGTCTTACATAATTATGGGCCACCCACTAACTTCCTTTTATCTCAAAACATTTTTAAAGAGTATTTATAAAACTGCAAACTGTTGATCCACACAGGAGTGGCTTATTTGAAAACTCCGTCACATTTCAGAACTCATCACAGTACAGAAACAGCCCTTGTGGGAGTGGACTCATCTCTGTGCTTGTTCTCCTAGACCAGGGGTCTGCAACCTTTACACCCAAAGAGCCACTTGGACCCGGTTTCCACATAAAAGAAATCACTGGGGGCATAAATACTTTTGACATCTAAAATGAAGATAACACTGTATATATTGTTTTTTACCTTTGTGCTTTGTGTGAACAACTAAGGTGTGCTGCTTATGAAATCCATGAAGTGCTATAGAGAAAATTACATTTTATTTATGTAATCAACACATTTTGAACTCTTAAAGAAATATAACAAAAGCAAAGACACCCAACTGAACTAAAATGATCCATGTAGCAAACAAAAACTGTTGTGAGCCGCCACCCTTATATCTCCTTTGGGCTTTTGGAGCCTTGACCTGACTTTTAAAAATAATTGGAAAAAAGCTCTATGCTGCTGAAAATTGAAAATAGATATTTGCAAAATTCTGCCTAAATATGTATTTTACCTGGTTGTCGTGCGGCGGCGGGCGTGGTCTGCAGCGCGCGCTGGGGAGGCGGACGCACCTGAGCGGCACCGCAATCACGCCTCGCCGCCTTAAAGTCTGTGCTCTCTCTGCTGTTGTGTTGGTGGTGTGTGTCGGGCTGTGAGCTGCGGCTACAGCCGGCTGTATGCGCGTACAGCAACCGTGTGTGAAAAGTGGTCAATAAAGAGATGCTGAAAAGCGCGTGCTCATGCAAACATCGCCGGGTTTGCCGTGATATGTTTACAATGGGACTTCTGCTCCTGAACCTCTGCGCACAACGCCTGCTAATCGGTGCTGTGCGAAGTCAGTTTACGCAGGACTGTAAGCTGTCATCTGTCGCCTGTGAGGCGTGAGCAGTGTTTGTCTTTAACATAGTTCACGGTGGAGCTGCTGACATAATGTGGATCCAAAGATCCATAATTGGCCTACCTGGGGTTGAAAGTCTCGATAAATGCACGGTGTTTCAAGGGAATACCGGCTTCCATGAGTGTGACGCTTATATTGAGCGAGGAAAAATAATAGAATATAATTTTATATTTATATTTCAATATCACAATAATCTTCCAATTGAGAACTACAAGTTTAAAAGAACTAACATAAATAAAATACACTTCAATGAAATACTTCTAATTTATTTTCCCAAACCACGCTGGAACCGCACTATAAGGACTAAAGAGCCGCATGCGGCTCCGGAGCCGCGGGTTGCCGACCCCTGTCCTAGACCTCAGTGTAGTGCTCAATAATGTTAACCATTATATTTTATTACAGAGACAAGAACACAACATTACTTTTAAAGGACCTGAGAGCAGTTGTTTAACTATATCTATCTAATAGAGTCCAGTGTGTTCTTGTAAATGTGGAGTCATACACTATCGTTAATTATGGAGTTCCATAGGATTCAATGTTAGGACCATTTCTGTTTACATTATACTTTAGGCAGTATCAATAAAAGGCATAGCATGCATTTCCCTGCTATGCAGATGATACCAAGCTTTACCTATCCAGGAAGCGAGATTCCGGAAGACGGACGCTATCTCTACTTTTAAGATTAGGCTAAAATGTTCCTTTTCATAAATCATATAGTTAGGACTGGATCAGGTGGCCCTGAATCTTCCCTCAGTTACATTGCAACAGGTGTAGGCTGCCGGGGATTCCCATGATGCACTGAGTGTTTCTTCTTCACTAAACTGTTTTTGGTCTCTCTCTCTCCATATATATATATATATATGCCAGAATCTCAGGTTAAACCTCACAAAATTTCAACAACCACCAAACAGCTAAAACAGTAAATGAGAGCAGGTACACGGATTCTGCACAAACACGTAAACACAAAGCGGACCCTCAGAAGATCTACTAGATTATGTGAATGCAGCACTTCGGACGATACCTACCGCCACCATTACCAAGCTCATCTACACCACGGCAGTGTGAACAGTGAGATGCTTGGCTGCAAGTTTAACAGCCACAAGGAGCAGTACCCTCCATGGAGAAGGAGACTAGAGGTGAAGATCAAGGTAGCACGGAAGGAGGTTAGCCAACTATCGGAGCTGCAGAAAGGTGCGATGAAGAAGGTGCCTAACAAGTACAAGCAAGCTGTCCATACCTGAGGCCTTGGAAACTGCCAAGCAAAGACTCACAGCCTTGGCCAGCCACTTGAAGAGGTACACCAGAGAGATTGAAGGCAGGAGAATAAATCAGCTGTTCTCCACAGAACCAGCCAAGGTGTACTCTCAGTGGCAGGGGAACAACATGTGAACTGTACCACCAAGGCTGGAGACGAAGCAATACTGGAAGAGCAAATGGGAGGACGACGAAACCCATAACGGCAATGCTCAGTGGCTAGTGGCTCTGAGGGCAGACCACAGCAACCTCCCTGAACAGGGTTCAGTAACCATCACAGTGAAAGACATCCAAGAAAGGGTTTCCAGTATGAAGAGTTGGTCAGCACCTGGCCTGGATATGGTTCCCGCTTACTGGCTGAAGAAGATGACAGCAGTTCAAGAGCGCCTGGCAGCACAAATGAACCAGATGCTAGTTGACGAGAGACACCCAGAATGGCTAACCAAAGGCCGGACAGTCCCATCCAACTACCAACCAATAACCTGCCTCAGTAATAATAATAATAATAATAATAATAATAATAATAATAATAATAATAATAATACATTTTATTTGAAAGCGCCTTTCAAAACACTCAAGGTCGCTGTACACAGTAGAGTAAAAAAGCAACATAAAAGCAAAGAGTTTACACAATCATAAGACATAAACAAATTTAAAATAGCCAAATGGAGAGGTTATGTGGGATAAGCTATTTTGAACAAGTGGGTACCACATGGAAGCTCCTGTCAGGCATCTTAGCGGCTAATATGAACAGGCACAAGAATCCATACATGAGTGGGGCACAGAAAGGAATTGGCAAGAATACCAGAGGCGCAAAACACCAGCTACCAGTAGACTGAACACTCAGCCGAGACAGCAAGACTAGGCTGACCAACCTGTGCACTGCCTGGATTGATTACAAGAAGGCCTACGACTCAATGCATGTTACATCCCCCAGGAGGATGTTGGTTTTCTTCTTTCAACTAACTCCTTGTGTTCTGTCTAGGCTCCACCTCCTCTGTCCTGATTGGATGCTGCTCACAGAATCCAGCTAATTGTCAATCAGCAGAGCACTACTTAAGGCCTGTGGAGCTGTGTTTCTGGGCCCTCTGGCCATTTTGATTGCCATATCTGTGCAGGCTTGCATGCCTCTTGACTTGTATGTGCCTTTTGTGTTTTCATGTTCACACTGCCTGTAGGGGAGAGCTGCCTTTTGTTTTGACACCCTGTTTTCTCCTGTTTATGTGTTGTTAGGTAGGTTATGGTTACAGGTTGTATATTTTGTTTTCTTTGGAGTTAGGTAAGTTTCTTTTGTTTTCATATCAGGGATGTTTTGTTTGTTATGTTGGCCTTGACCTCTCCCTGAAGTTAACCCTCAGTCTGAACCAGAATTTCAACACTAGCATGAAATAAACCTTTTTAAAATTACCATCTTGGCTCCTCCTTCACTATTTACTTTTGTGTTAGTCCCTTCAAACCCCCTAGACTAGCCAGGGGACATAACAATGCCCCACACCTGGATCCTGGAATACCTAGAACTGTACAAGATCAACAGGACCCTAAGAGCCTTCATCAGGAACTCAATGGGGATGTGGGGGACAACACTAGAGGCCAACTTCAGGCCCATAGCACAAGTCACCATCAAGTGCGGGATCTACCAAGGTGATGCTCTGTCCCGCTGCTATTTTGCATAGGCCTGAACCCCTCAGTGAGATCATTGACAAGGCTGGCTACGGATACCGACTATGGAATGGAGCAGTTGTCAGTCACATCCTGTACATGGATATCAAGCTGTATGCCAAGAGTAAACACGACATCAATTCAGTGATCCACACTACCAGGATATACAGCAATGACATTGGAATGTTGTTTGGACTGGAGAAGTGTAGTCGGATGATAACAAAGTGAGGGAAGGTAGTCAGAACTGAGGGGATCGAGCTACCAGAAGGAAACATTGCAGACACTGAGGACAGCTAAAAGTACCTGGGGATCCCGCAGGCGAATGGGAATCATGAAGAGGCCGCTAGGAAAACTGCAACCACCAAGTACCTGCAGAGAGTCAGGCAAGTCCTGAGCAGACAGCTGAACGGTAAGAACAAGATCTGGGCTATCAACACCTACGCCCTGCCCGTGATCAGGTACCCTGCTGGGATAATAAGTTGGCCAAAGGAGGAGATAGAAGCCACTGACATCAAGACAAGGAAGCTCCTGACCATTCATGGAGGGTTTCACCCCAAATCCAGCACCCTGAGGCTGTACGCTAAGCGGAAGGAAGGAGGATGAGGCAATGAACATCCACAAATACATCAGGAAGATGGCCCAAACTGACCGTGTGTTCAGTGAATACCTCTGGCAGCAGAAACCCAAGAAAGAGGAGGAACCATCATGGAAGGACAATCCCCTGCACAGTATGTTCCACCGGCAGATAGAAGAGGTGGCATGGAACGCCTTAACCAACTGGCCTGCATAGTATACAGAAGCATCTTTGCCGATATAGACGGAAAAAATGGTCATGTATTGACCCATGTGTCTGTTCATCTTAGCCACTATGATGCCTGACAGGTAGTTGGATGGGTCCGGTCCCTTGTGGGGGTCCTTGAGGATCAGGACTGTCCGGCCTTTGGTTAGCCATTCCGGGTGTCTCTCAACAACTAGTGCTGCCAGGTGCTCTTGGAGTGCAGTCAGCTTCTTCAGCCAGTAGTGTGAATCATTTTGGGGCCTGGTGCTGTCCAGCTCTTCATACTTGGATGTTTGCCACTGTGATGTTTACTGGACCCTGTTCAGGGAGGTTGCTGTGGTCTGCCCTCAGATCCACTAGCCACTGAGCATCCTCTTCCAGTATTGCTCCATCTCCAGCCTTGGTGGTGCTTTTCTCATATTGTCCCCCTGCCACTGAGAGTACACCTTGGCTGGTTCACCTGGTTTAAGTGGAAGCAGTCCACTTAAACCAGGGGTAGGCAACTCCAAGCCTCAAGTGCCAGTGTCCTGCAGGTTTTAGATATCACCCTGGGTCAACCAATGATGAGAATAACGGCGTTACTAATGGCGTTACTTTTTTTAGTAACGTGTAATCTAACTAATTACTATTCCTATCGTTACAATGCCGTAACCTTTACTAACAAGAAAATGCGGTGCAGTCGCATTACTATTTTTCAACAAATAGACAGTTAAAGCTGTCTTTAGCTTACCGCATCTTATATCAGTTGCACGGAAGTAGCTGTAAGTAATCTGGGCGCTACAGTTTTCAGCAGCTGCGTGCTCCCGCAGACGGCAATCACCTTCTGGCAGACAAATCACTTTTTGGAGCCAAGGGGGCAAAATAATCGGATGAGTGCTGCTGTTTGACTGAGGACGAATAAAGTACCACTCCAAGATGACAAAGCAACAAGGTGATATATACCAGTTTTTAAATTGTGTTGATAGGCCACGTAAAACCAGAGTCATGATAAACAATATATACGTGTGTTTTTTCCTCAATAGTTTCGTCACATTTACTGTCTAAGGACAGCGCTAGCAAGCACTCTCTGCTTATGAGCAAAAAATAAAAAAACAAAAAAAACAGCCCTTTTGTGTTGGTGGAAAAATGTACCATGTTGATCAATCAAAAAATGATATGGTAACATGACATTTGGTTGTTTAGGAAGAGGGGGAAGTTTTAGGAGTGATGGCGAGAGAGAGAGAGAGAGAGAGAGAGACAGCAGAAAAAGAGAGAGCGCATTTTGAGATGTTGAAATATTTGTGACGTTTAGCGTGTTTGGAGTGTGTAGGTCATGTGTTGCCTTGTGTAGTGTTGTGGATAGTTTTGTGTTGTGTGTCAGAACAATGAGGCGACTGCTGTCTCCAGGTAGAAAACAGGAGGAGTGATACACCTGCTGCTGTCAGACCTGCAGGTATCAGGCTGTGATGTTCTCCTTTATAGTGGACAGAAATTAATTTTTTGAAGAAGTAACTAGTAACTATAATTAATTACTTTTTCAAAGTAACTTGCCCAACGCCGGGGTCAACATACCTGAACCAAACGACTGATTCATTACCAGACCTCAAGACATATTGAGGAGGTAATTTAGCCATTTAAATCAGCTGTGTTGGATCAAGGACACATCTAAAACCTGCAGGATACCAGCACTTGAGGCCATTAGTTGCCTACCCCTGACTTAAATGAAGTGGATGGGTCTTCAGTTATCCTCTACCAGAACCTCTGGGCAGGAGTGCAGAACCATATAACATGCACATAGTTGTCAGCAGAGTTGTCTTTGCAATGGGTATATATGTTTGAGTGTGTAAGGCCAATGTGGAACATCCTTTGTCCTGTATGGTGTGTTTTATGGAGAACTCTGTATTGTATAAGTTTTAGTTGGGGCTTTTGGTAATTTTGAAGGTGTTTAAGTATATTTGTGTCCAGAAGTTTTGATCCGGATTGATGGAAATCCAGATTACTCCCACTTTACGGTTGGGAGAGAAATTTGATTTTTAAATAATGGCTTATACGTTTTTGATAGCCATTTGGGTGTACCAATATTTGAAAGATATTTATCTCTGCTTAAATATCAAGCTCCTGTCTGTTAGCATTGTTGCATAAGTAAATGCACACAATTCTTTGTGAAGTTTGGGGAGGGTTACTGTGCTTTGCGTGCAAATTATAATGCATAGCATATTATTAAACCTGAAATATACCAAATTTTGAGTTTACCTGGGGCTTAAGGAGACAGCTGGTAGATGTCAGCCACGGAAATATTAAGAGTGGAACGGGGCTCACCTATACTGCCACTTTTTCCACCATGATCATCCACAGTACTACAACAAAAAAGCATTGTTGTAGTACTGTATCATCAGACTGTTGATACAGTTACAAACAAGGTCAGTGTTTGCTTTGGTTTGTCAGACCTCCCCAACTCTACAGGCTGAGAAGAGTATAATGTTCATATATGTGCAGGAACCCAAAATTTAAATAGACAAGCTGTATTTTAAGTAATGTATCACCGTCTTTGTGTCTGGTGTCCACTTCATTTTTCATGCTAAATATCTATGCAGGTTTGAAAATATTTACTGACCTACATCAGGCTTTAACAAATGACACAGTCGTTGTCTCTAGAACACAGTTGTGTTTGTCTAAGTCAGAAAGCAGTTTTACCAACGTGGAAGAAATTTCTCTCTTTTCATTGCTAACACTGTTCTCTTATGAAGCTTTTCCCCTGTTTGCATCCATTCTTTAAAATGCTGCCATCTTGTGGCTGCAATGGCTGTCGTCTGTGGAAGCAGGCTTGACCCTGCTTCCTTCCGATCCCACTACATATTGCTGTGGGATCGGAGAAATATTGACTTTTTTTTTTTTTCATGTGGATGTCCATGGACAAGCTGAGTGGCCAACACATTTTTCTGCTTGTGCATTGTAGATAAATCTCTGTTTTTTGTCAGGAAACTGACAAGAGTTAGCCAGGTTAATTTCCTAATTTTCCTCCATGGTCGCTGGTGTGAAGGGGAGAAATATTTTACTGCTATTATTTGCTGCTATTTTGATAATCATCATTACCGTTTCATGTTAATAGGGATGTTGCATTCAGATGCATTCAGATGTTCAAATATATTGGTATTATATTAGTCTTTATTACAAGGTCCAAGAAGAACCATTTTAAACGGTTGAGTTGAATCTATAATTTAAATGTTATTAATGCTTTTATGATCTCTGTGTAGAGGGCAGAGACAGGAAAATACACTCTGTGCCAAAATGAGACAGGAAAGAAAGCGTCTGCAGAGCATGTTTTTGCAGAAGTGAAACTGAAGCCAGAGTTTAAGTACAAGCCAAAGAGCAGGGTGTTATTATGTATGTATCGTTGATTAACACACAGTTAGTTAGAGAGGATCACTGATAGGGAAAGTTCAAATTGTTTTGCTTGGGGTTACTTTTAGACTATATATAGGAGGAGCAAACATATTGGCAGATCTGAGAAGGAAAACCTGTGTTATGAAAATGATTTTAATCTTTATACATGATTGCATTTGAGCTTATTAAAGAGCTGTGGCTCCTGGTCACGTGAAGGTCAGAAGTGTAACGGGTGAGATGTGAGAGCATTTAAGGCGAGACATATACATACAGACACAAATAGTGAGAGGTCATGACACGACGCAGTACACACATGCATGCACGCCTCGCACGCGTGCACGCACACACACATACACACCATGGTAGATCTATTTTGGTAGGGCAGAAGTGAAGATGTGTGCCGGCGTGCTTTAGAG
This sequence comes from Oreochromis aureus, assembly GCF_013358895.1. Lineage (NCBI taxonomy): Eukaryota > Metazoa > Chordata > Actinopteri > Cichliformes > Cichlidae > Oreochromis > Oreochromis aureus. The sequence continues at coordinate 34,124,259 of NC_052944.1, forward strand.
GAAGTGCACCAGACGGCGACAGCGAAGACGAGCTGAGGGGAAGCACCGAACCGAAGACAATGTTCTTTAAAGCTATGTTAAAGTTCATGGAACATTTTGTGGTTTGGATTGACGTAAGCTGTACTATTGTCTATTTTTGTAAAAGAGGGGGGCTTTGTTATTGTACCCATATAAAACCTTGTCTAATGATTGTAAGTTCAGTTCGACGCTGAAATCTGCACAGCGGTCGGACTCACACATGTGTTTATTAAAATACTGTCTAATTGCACACCGGACCGGATCTGTGGTTATTTATGGATTCTTCTCTCAACATTGAACCCTAACACTGGCTAGATCATAGAAGCAATCTACAAACATTTAATTGATGGATGGCAGAAAAAAACTTCTATAGAAAGTTTTTACAAATTTTCATCAGCTGTTTTGCTAATACAACACCCTAATTTTTCCTTCATGTTTTTAATCCCTTTGACAAACGCAACACACAGTGTTAAAGCCTTTTATTTTAGCTGTGCTTGATGCATAAATATGTTTCTGAGCTCATTAAAAGCTGTTTATTTATTTGTATTTTATGTACAGTTTGACAATCCTGCACTTTTTATTTGTAGTCCAGCATTTTCATTGTGTTTTATTAATACTTTTTAAGGAATGGGTCTAAATAAATTACCCACCATAAGTCATAGGGAACATTATTCTCCAGAATAATTACTTTCATTTTTGGTACTTTATGTACAGCGATCTAATAGTTAATATTTAGATGGTGGACTGGTTCTTATACAGTTCTCGACTCTAAGCACTCAAAACGCTTTACAATTTACAACAATCACCCATTCTCACAAGCACTTTCTATCTAACATTCTCACACATTCATACTCCAATCAGAGAGCAAGCTGGGTTTAGTATCTTGCCCGAGGATATTTGGTATGTGGACTGGAGCAGATAGGGATCAAACCACCAACCTAGGTAGGTGACCTAGGCCTAACCACCTCCTGAGCTTCAGCCACCACCGATAGTAAATAAGAAAGAGAACTGTTAAGTGTGTCACTTGATTAGCATGCAGGTTTACTGCTTTCATCTCAGATATAATTTTGTAAATTATTAATGTGTCAGTGAAAAAGCAGAACAGCTTAAAGATTTTGGCAAAATTAGTTACTTTTATTTCTTTTCCATTTTTTACCTTTATATATTTCCAGTGTATTGAACTCATGAATGCATAATTACATAGTATTTGACTATAAACAGTTAAAACATCTCATAGAAATAATAACTTACAATCGTTAAACTATGATGCTATGATACCATTACATTGTTCCATTTCATTCTGTACTATTTCATTCTGTACTATGACATTCTATTCTGTGCTCAATTGAACAGGTGTACATCTATCTATCTGTCTATCTGTCTGTGTGTGTATGTGTGTGTATATATGTATATGTGTATATATGTATATATGTAAAAAAACACCCAGCACGCCCCTATGGGCGGTTTATCCTTCAAGCTCGGGTCCTCTACCAGAGGCCTGGGAGCTTGAGGGTCCTGCGCAGTATCTTAGCTGTTCCCAGGACTGCGCTCTTCTGGACAGAGATCTCCGATGTTGTTCCCGGGATCTGCTGGAGCCACTCGCCTAGCTTGGGAGTCACCGCACCTAGTGCTCCGATTACCACGGGACCACCGTTACCTTCACCCTCCACATCCTCTCGAGCTCTTCTCTGAGCCCTTGGTATTTCTCCAGCTCTCGTGTTCCTTCTTCCTGATATTGCTGTCATTGAACCGCTACATCGATCACTACGGCCGTCTTCTCCTGTTTGTCTACCACCACTATGTCCGGTTGGTTAGCCACCACCATTTTGTCCGTCTGTATCTGGAAGTCCCACAGGATCTTAGCTCGGTCATTCTCCATCACCCTTGGGGGCATCTCCCATTTTGACCTCGGGACTTCCAGGTTATACTCGGCACAGATGTTCCTGCACACTATGCCGGCCACTTGGTTATGGCGTTCCATGTATGCCTTGCCTGCTAGCATCTTGCACCCTGCTGTTATGTGCTGGATTGTCTCAGGGGCATCTTTACACAGCCTGCACCTGGGGTCGTGGATGGATCTTGTACTCAGAGCTTGTTCTTGTGCTGCCATGATTAGTGCCTCTGTGCTGTCTTTCAGTCCAGCTTTGTCCAGCCACTGGTAGGATTTCTGGATATCAGCCACCTCCTCTATCTGCCGGTGGTACATACCGTGCAGGGCCTGTCCTTCCATGATGGTTCCTCGTCTCCCTCCTCTTTCTTGGGTTTCTGCTGCCTGAGGTATTCACTGAGCACTTTCGGTCAGTTGGGGCCATCTTCCCAATGTATTCTTGGATGTTCGTTGTCTCATCCTGGACTGTGGTGCTGACACTCACCAGTCCTCGGCCCCCTTCCTTCCGCTTAGCGTACAGCCTCAGGGTGCTGGACTTGGGGTGAAACCCTCCATGCATGGTAAGGAGCTTTCTTGTCTTTATGTCAGTGGTTTCTATCTCCTCCTTTGGCCAGCCTATTACCCCAGCAGGGTACCTGATCACGGGCAGGGCGAGGTGTTGATGGCCCGGATCTTGTTCTTACCGTTCAGCTGACTCCTCAGGACTTGCCTGACCCTCTGCAGGTACTTGGTGGTTGCAGCTTTCCTAGCGGCCTCTTCATGGTTCCCATTCGTCTGCGGGATCCCAGGTACTTGTAACTGTCCTCTATGTCTGCAATGTTGCCTTCTGGTAGTTCGATCCCTCAGTTCTGACTACCTTTCCTCTCTTTGTTACCATCCGACTACACTTCTCCAGCCCGAATGACATCCCGATGTCATTGCTGTATAGCCTGGTAGTGTGGATCAGTGAATCGATGTCTCGTTCACTCTTGGCATACAGCTTGATGTCATCCATGTACAGGAGGTGGCTGACAACCGCTCCGTTTCGTAGTCGGTATCCGTAGCCAGTCTTGTTAATGATCTCACTGAGGGGGTTCAGGCCTATGCAGAACAGCAGTGGGGACAGAGCATCTCCTTGGTAGATCCCGCACTTGATGGTGACTTGTGCTATGGGCTTGGAGTTGGCCTCTAGTGTTGTGCGCCACATCCCCATTGAGTTCCTGATGAAGGCTCTTAGGGTCCTGTTGATCTTGTACAATTCTAGGCATTCCAGTATCCAGCTGTGGGGCATTGAGTCATAGGCCTTCTTGTAATCAATCCAGGCTGTGCACAGGTTGGTCAGTCTGGTCTTGCAGTCTCGGCTGACTGTTCTGTCTACCAGTAGCTGGTGTTTTGCGCCTCTGGTATTCTTGCCAATCCCTTTCTGTGCCCCGCTCATGTATTGACCCATGTGCCCGTTCATCTTAGCCGATATGATGCCTGACAGGAGCTTCCATGTAGTACTGAGGCAGGTTATTGGTCGGTAGTTGGATGGGACGGTCCTTCTTGGGGTCCTTGGGGATCAGGACCGTCCGACCTTCAGTTAGCCATTCCGGGTGTCTCTCGTTAACTAGCAGCTGGTTCATTTGTGCTGCCAGACGCTCGTGGAGTGCAGTCAGCTTCTTCAGCCAGTAGGCGTGAACCATGTCGGGCCCTGGTGCTGTCCAACTCTTCATACTGGAGACCCTTTCTTGGATATCTGCCACTGTGATGGTTACTGGACCCTGTTCAGGGAGGTTGCTGTGGTCTGCCCTCAGATCCACAATCCACAATGCCCCACAGCTGGATACTGGAATGCCTAGAATTGTACAAGATCAACAGGACCCTAAGAGCCTTCATCAGGAACTCAATTGCCGTTATGGGTTGCGTCCTTCTCCCATATGCTCTTCCAGTATTGCTCCGTCTCCAGCCTTGGTGGTGCTGTTCTCTTATTGTTCCCTTGCCACTGAGAGTACACCCTCTCTGATGTACCTCCTCAAGCGGCTGGCCAAGGCTGTGAGTCTTTGCTTGGCAGTTTCCAAGGCCTCAGGTATGGACAGCTTGCTGTATTTCTTATGCACCTTCTTTGTCGCGCCTTTCTGCAACTCCGTTAGTTGGCTAACCTCCCTCCGTGCTACTTTGATCTTGCCCTCTAGCCTCCTTCTCCATGGAGGGTACTGCCCCTTGTGGCTGTTCAACTTGTAGCCAAGCATCTCACTGATCACTGCTGCCGTAGTGTAGATCAGCTTGTTAGTGTCGGTAATCGTGGTTGTAGGTATCATCCGTAGTGCTGCATTAACATCATCTAGCAGACCTTCTGAGGGTACTACCTCGTCAATCTCTAGCTGTGAGAGCAGTCCCTTCTTTCGAATGTTGGAACACTGAGCTACTAGTTGTTTCGCCGTCATTGTGGATGTTGGGTATCAAGAATCCATAGGCCCCTCATCCTATTCATGTAACCCTTCTTCCGCCAGGGTTACTTGTGTAGTAGCATTCCAACAACGCCCTGTTTTCATCTCTTGCCCACCGATGCCTTCTTGTTCCAGTAGCCCACTTGTCGTCAGGGTGCCCTGGTTCCTCAACACCTGACGCGGACCTTGTTGATCCGGGCGGCGTCCGAGCCGGCATGCCTTCATATTTATCTGTCTCGCTCATGTCTGCGGTAGGCTCGCTTAGCATAGGGGGTCTAGCCTTGGGACCCTTACTGGATACAGGCGCCCCAGGCAGGAATCGAACTTGCGATCCTCTGCTCCAAAGGCGCAGTAGTCTAACCACTACGCTATCCAGCTGCTATATATATATATATATATATATATATATATATATATATATATATATATATATATATATATATATATATATATATATATATATATATATATATATATATATATATATATACATACATATATATACATATACATATATATACATATACATATATATACATATACATATATATACATATATATATATACACACACACATGTATACGTGTATATATATATATACATGTATCGTGTATATATATATATATACATGTATACATGTATACGTGTATATATATATATATGTGTGTGTGTGTGTGTGTATGATTGTGGGATTTGTATCTAGATTTTGCCATTCATGGTGCCCTAGGCAATGTTTATGCAAAGTTTCATCACTCATCTAGGATGAAATAGGGAATATACAAACATACATAGATAAGTTATGATGATTATAGTATGATTTTACCTCTCTGATTTTTAAATCAAGTAATCAAAACATGATTTGACTGCACTCTTTCAGATTTCATTTAAAGGTTAAAACACAAGGTACCATACTAACTGTTTGAGAATTACAGCTAAATTCAGTATGAAAGTTTTATTGAGTCTTCTACAGAATGGTTTACATTGTTAAAGTGAAAAAACACACCAACAAAAAAAAGTTTCACTTGTAAAATCTAAGAGTATGGCTTTACTTTACAGTTGTGACATTCTTGGTGCTGTGAAGTCCACTCTTTGCACATTGTCCCCAGCACCTAAATGAACAGGAGGTAGAATAATTAATCCTCAGAAGCACAAAACCTTCTGAGGAACCCCGAGTGTACAATAAAGTGTGCAGATGCATTGGTGTGGTATAAGTCCAACCTGATTGGCAGATGAAGTTGAGCTGCTCCCCACAGTGCAGGTCCTGCCACAGGAAGTGCTCTCCATTGCCCATGGCTCCACAGATGCTGGAGTAATAGTGAGGGACAAAATCTTGTGGCCAATTAAAGAAATTCATGGGATGTCCAGACATCCAGAACCATTCGTCTCCTCTTAGGGATCTGTTGGACATAGTGAATAAAAATACTAATTATGTAGCCTACTGATTTTAACACTTGTTTCACATTTTCAAGTTATATGACCCAAATTTATCTTTATGACACTGTCTTTATGATGAACAACAAAGAACACTCCAATTATTCATTCATCTTCTTCCTCTTACCCATTCAGGGCCATATGAGGTTGGGTTAGGGCATTTAAAGCTATCTGTTTGGCATGGCAGTGATGAAAATAAGAAAATGCAAGCATTCATTGTCTGAACGGTTGTGACTTTGATTTGCAACGGTAACAGGACATCTGTCACTATTTTGCAAGCACTATGAAAGAAATTTCCCACAACCCCGATCTTTATCCTTCAAGAACTGCACTCTTCTGGACAGAGATCTTGTGTGGTTCCTGGGACCTGCTGGAGCCACACGCCTAGCTTGGGGGATCACTGCCCCGAGTGCTCTGATTATCACTGACCACTGTTGCCTTCTCCCACCACATCTCCTTGAGTTCCTCTCTCACCCCTTGGTACTTCTCGATCTTCTCGTGTTCTTTCTTCCTGATGTTGCAGTTACCTGGTATAGCTACATCTGTCACAACAGCCGTCGTCCTCTGCTTGTCACCAGTTTGTCAGTATGTATCTAGAAGTCCCCCATTTTGACATCAGGACCTCATGGCCATTCTCAGCACATATGTTCCTGTATACTTTACAGCCCACTGGGTTATGGCTTTACATGTATGTCCTGCCTGCCGACATCTTGCACCCTGCTGTTGTGTGCTGGATTGTCTCAGGGGCATCTTTGCACAGCCTGCACCTGGAGTCTTGCCTGGTGTGATAGACCCCAGCCTCAAAGGATCTTGTGCTCAGAGCTTGTTCCTGTGCTGCCATGATTAGTGCCTCTATGCTGTCTTTCAGTTCAGCTTTGTCCAGCCAATGGTAGGATTTCTAGATGTCAGGCACTTCTTGTTAGGATGCCTGGGTCGTTGACCCAGGGTTTTGAGTTTATTATATTTATCATTTCTAGTCTTTGGTTTCTTTGAAGTTCTGTCTGATGGTTTATGTCTCTGTGTTATCCTTAGTTGCTGTCTCCCCTGTCGGCTATATCCTCGTGTCCAGTCAGTGTCTGTGTCTGCCCTGTTCCCACCTCTGTTCCCTCTGTAGTGCTTGCCTGTGAGTCTGTGTCTGTAAGTTCAGTCTGTGTTACTTCCTGTTTTACTTTGAAGGTCCGGGTCTTATGTGAATGTGTCCTGCTTTGCTTCCTTGTCTCGTTAGTTCTGATTTCTCCCAGCTGTGCCCTCCTTCTGTGTCTCATTCCCCTCGTTACTTCCCAGTGTACTTAAACCCTGTGTTTCTTTGAGTCAGTGTCGCGTCGTCCCCCATGCTGTGTGGATCTCCCTGTGTTTCCCGTGAGTTTATGTTGTTTCCCAGTTTAGTTTAGTTTGCTTTGCTTTGTATGCTTGTTTCCCTGTGCCAGCAAATAAAGCTGAGTATTTTGAGTTCATCCCTTGAGTCTGAGTCTGCACTTTGGGTCCACCACTCCTCCTTGCCAGCCTGCCACACAGCCCACCTTAACACTTCTTCTATCTGACGGTAGTACATACCGTGAAGGGGCCTGTCCTTCCATGATGGTTCTTCCAGTTGCTCCTTTTCTTTCTTGGGTTTCTGCTGTCTGAGGTATTCACTAAGCACGCAGTCAGTTGTGGTCATCTTCCTCGTGTACTCATGGATGTTATGTTGTTTCATCCTGGAGAGTGGTTCTGACACTTACCAGTCATCGGCCTCCTTCCTTTCACTTAGTGTACAGTCTCAGGGTGCTGGATTTGGGGTGAAATCCTCCATTAATGGTAAGAAGCTTGCTTGTCTTAATGTCAGTGGCTTCGATCTCCTCCTTTGCCCAGCTTACTATCCTAGAAAGGTGTATAATCACCAGCAGGGTGCAGGTGTTGATTGCCTGGATCTTGTTCTTCTCATTTAGCTGACTCTTCAGGACTTGCCTTACTCTCTGTAGGTATTTAATGGTTGCAGCTTTCCTAGCAGCCTCTTCATGGTTCCTATTGTCTGTGCAATTCCCAGGTTCTTGTAGCTGTCCTTGAAATCTGCAATGATGCCTTATAGTAGTGCGATCCCCTCACTTCTGACTACCTTCCCTCGCTTTGTTACCATCCGACTACACTTCTCCTGTGCGAATGATATTCCAATATCAGTGCTGTACATCCTAGTGATGTGGATCAGTAAATTGATGTCTTGTTTACTCCTGGCATTCAGCTTGATATCATCCATGTAGAGGAGGCGGCTGACAATTGCTCCATTCCATAGGCAGTGAACGTAGTCAGTCTTGTCAATAATCTTATATGCAGAGCAGCAGTGAAGATGGAGCATCTCCTTGGTAAATCCCACACTTGATGGTGGCTTGTGTAATTGGATTGAAGTTGGCCTCTAGTGGTTTTTGGCCCATCCCCATCGAATTCCTGAAGGTTCCCCTTGATCTTGTACAGTTGACTCCCTCTTGACGTATGATTTGTGTTGTACATCACGAATCTCTAGTTGTGACAGTTGTAAATCATCAGTTGGTTCTTCTGAATTTTGGACTTGGCTACTAGTTGTTTCACCGTCAGTCGGGATGCTGGGTATTAATGATTCCATAGGTCCCACAACCTTTTCATGGAACCCCTTCCGCTGGTGTTATTTGCATAGTAGCATTCCAATAGCACCCTGTCCTCATCCCTTGTCCACCTATGCCTTCTTGGCATTCTTGGTCCAGTAGCCACACTTATCAGGGTGTCCTGGTTCCTTAATACCTGATGTAGACCTTGTTAATCCAAGCACCATCCGAGCTGGTATGGCTTCAGTTATATCTCTCTCGCTCATATCCGAGGTAGGCTTGGAGGCCTAGCCTGGGGACCCTTAGTGCATACAGATGCCCTGGTAGGGAGTGAAATTATTTTGATGTGTTTTTGATATCTGTGTTTTGATAGTGTACTATCAGGGCTAATTTGGTGGAATTGAGTACCTGCACAAGAAAACTTGAACTATGACCTTTTGAATCCTGGATGACTCTGTGTCCTCCCTGTTCATTCATTGATCTGTTAGAAGTATCTTTTGTATAAGTACCTGCGCAGTCCCAGCCAGACGTGGTCTGTGAGGGAGAAAGGAATGAGGCCCAGCAGCTGCTCCAACTCGCTTTGCTCCTGTTGGCTGTGAAGGCTGAGCAGGTCCCAGTAATAACGTCTACAGTACATCAGAGCATCAGACCAGCAGAGCCTCTCTCCCACCACCGTCACGTTCCTGCCACCAAGCTGCACACTCACAGTGGGAGGAGCAGTAGGAGGTGTTGGAGGAGTTGGTGAAGGAGTAACAGCTGCTGGTGCTGGAGAGCAAAGTTTGTTAGGTTTTTGTTTGTTTCAACCGTGTTTATTTGTTTTTATTTTATTTTGACAGGTTCAACTGTAATGTTTCCTTCAGCTCCAAAGTAAATGAAAATGAACACTGAAAGTTAGAAAGTCCCATAAGGTGAATTGAGTCAATTTTCTAATGTAAAATAATAAATATGAGAAAAAATATAAAAAGGAAAATAAAAACAAGCAACTTCCACATATACCACTAGAAAACAACCACTATACCAGGCAGAGAAGCAAACACCTCCACTTCACACAGCGTCAGAATTTTCTGAGATCCTGGTATGATCACATTGATGTAGCGACCTTCCATTTCATTACACTGGAATGTGTATGTTGGTGTACCATCCAATGATTCAATAATGCCACACCTGATGGAGTTGTAGAAACATCAAAGAGAAATGTGTCAGTTTTACCTAATATTTGTTCAAACATTTATCTGTTGTTTAAATGGGAGAAAAAAATGAATAAATAATGATGGAGAAATTTTCCAGTTCTCAGAAATCACGTCTCACCTCGGGTTTTGATTTCCATTTTGATCCAGTGAGTCCCCGATCCGAATCTCTGCCCCAAGAATCCTTTCAATTAAATTATCTTGTCTGTTAATGATCGTGACAACACTGACCTTATAGACAGCTAACAAGTCTACTCTCCACCAGGGATTTGTTTCTTCTGTAGTATGGGTACAGCCTACATCAACCAAGTTTCCATTTTTGTACCCATCAACAGCTTTTGATGACAGAAAAGGTTTATAGGGCCAAGTCGATGACTGTGCTGTTTGTTTGTCTAAGGCCATGTTTGGAAGCGGTTCAACTAAATTGATGAAAAGAACAAACAAGTATGACTCAGTATCAGGCAGATGTGTTTCAGTAGATCAGATCCAGTCACTTAAAGCTCTACCTGCTGGGGCAGCATACACCTCCACTTCACACAGGGTGAGAGTCTTCTTCTGTCCAGGAAGAAACACGTTCACAAAGCGACCCTCCATGCTGCCTCCATCACACTGGAATGTGTAGGTTTTACCTGCTTTGATATGTGAGATGGAAGCACACCTGACAGCAGAAAGGGTTAGCGCAATATTATGTTAGTATTATGGGCCTCATGTTAAAAAGAGATGTAACAGACTCAAGGACTAGAAAATAAACTACCCCCGAAGTATTCTCTTGTTATCATCATCTTGTCTCAAGAACCAGTATGAACATGTCTGAGTTTTTGTTCCAAAACTGAAACTAAGAAGTTATCACTAAAATAAGTATTTGATGCTGAATGAAAGCATAACTTTATGCTTGGTAGAGAAACCCTTGTTGGGAAGTACAGTAGTAAGATGTTTTTTGTAGTTGGTCCCAGGTTTACACACATCTCAGGAGGGACTCTGGCCCACTCCTCTTTACAGAAACGCTCTAAATAATTTAGGTTTTTCAGCTGCCAACTTGAAGCTTTAGCTCCCTCCACAAATTTTATGTACTACTGAGTTCTGAGACTGGTTAGGCCACTCCATGGCTTTAATATGATTCTTTTTTTAGTCATTATTTGTTTATTTGGTGGTATGTTTTGGGTCTTTGTCATGTTGGAAGACCCATTCATTACCCATTTTCAGTGTTCTGGCTGAAAATGTGCAAGTTCTACTGTAATATTTTATGGTACATGGCCTGTCTATTGACCCCTCAGTGTGGTGAAGAGTTGTCCTGTACCACGACAACGACAACGACGACGACGACGACAACAACAACGACAACAACAACAACAACCTTTATTTATATAGCACCTTTAAAAACCAGTGGTATAACAAAGTGCTTAACATACGAGAGGGTCAGATATAAGTAAAAGAGAAAGATGAAGGCCATGGCAAAGTACCAAACATGCTAGCAGGTTAATCGCATTACAAACCTTTGTGCTTGAATGTGGAGTTGGTGATCATACTCAGCATTTCTCTTCTAGCAATTAAAGCAGGTCAATTTGATATTAAAGAGCTGAGTTTTAGTTTCATCTACCAAAGCACTTTCTTTCAATCCTTCTCATTTACATGTTTACTGGCAGGCTTATGACAGGCCTGTACTGCGCCGTCTTGAGCAGAAAGACCTTGCAGGTGCTGTTACGACCCGGCTCAAAAGCTGCAACATAAATATGGAGACTAATACCAGAATTTCACAGAGAAGAGGTTTTATTTTGAATTACATAACAACTTGGCTAAAATAGCTGGTACCACTGAGACAAAGACTAGTGAGCCTTTACGAAAGCCTGCCTCAGGCATGCCTTTATCTACACCTGACTAGGTGTGGTCAATTAGCAACAGCTGAACATTCTTGCACTGCCACTGCAAAGAGATTAGGGGCTGCAGAGGGGTGTAACAGGTGCTGTAAGATTTCAGTCCATTGTGGCATAGTAGGTTAACAATAGTGTTCTTGGTGACTGTGGTCCCAATTTCCTTTACATCATTAACAGGTATAGTTTTGGGCTCATACACCACCTTTGTCATGATCTTCTTCTGCCCATGAGTCAATAACTTGCATGGCTCTCCAGACCAAAGGCAATTGATGGTCATTTTGCCTTTCTTCCATTTGCGAATAATCGCATCAACCAACCTCTAACCAAGCTTCTTGCTGATGGTCTGGTAGCCCATTCCAGCCTTGAGCAGGTCTATAGTCTTATCCCTGACATCCTTAGTTATCTCTTTGCTCTTGCCCATTGTGGTGGAAAGTTTGGAATGGAAGAAATTTATTTTGTGGACATGTGTGCTTTATACACATCGAAGATCAGGACTGTCTGTAACTGATTGACTGATTTATGTCTAATTCAAACTCAGTCATTCTATGAAAGCCAGAAATCTGGCTATTATTAGCACCACAGTATGCTAGTTGTCATGTTGCAGATAAACTTTAACATATTGCTGTTCTACTTATTCTAAAAATGAATTTCATAATAAAAATGGACCAATATTAATTCATGTCATTACCTGGGATTGTTGTTTCCGTTGTTCTCCAGTGAGTTTCCTATTCTGATCTCAGCTCCATCCAGTCTTTCAGCACAGCAGTCTCCTCTGTTGGTGACTTTTACAGCAGTGATTGTAAAGCTTCGCTGCAGGTCTACCCTCCACCAGGGGTCGGTCTCGTCTTCAGCCGTGTGGCTACAGAACCCATTGCTGTAGAACGAGATCCGTCTGCCATCGATGGCTTTGGACGCCGTGGCAAAAGAGAGTGTAGATGACTGGGTAGCTTCTCCTTTGAGTGCCACATTGGGTAATGGGTATCCTTGAAGAAAAATCAGTATGAGCCCATTTCTGCACAAGGTGCACTGTGTGGTGATTTTAAACATTGCATTTGGCTGTCATGACACATTCTGGCTCAAAACACTTTCACCCATATTCTCCCATAAGAAAACTTTCTTAAATCCGAAACAACCTGAAATGAAACACCGATTGATTTTTTTTTTTCTTTAGTATTTGACTCTGTTGCTCAAAGTCAACCAACAACCAAGGCCAACAAGTCCAGGGAGTCTGTGAACTATCAGACTTCTGTATCAGCATCAGAATAAAAATGTGATTACCGTAGTACACTTCAACCTCGCAGAGATTTAGGACCTTCCCACTTCCTGGGAGAAACACAGTGACATAGCGTCCCTCAATAGAGCTACATGGAAAGTAGAACGTCTCCCCACTGGGGATGTGAGAGATGACCGCACACCTGTATATGAACAACAAAAGAAATGCAGAAAGAAATTGAAGGAACTATGACTGACTGCAAATTTATTATGTTAGTCTGTATCAAGCTGTTTCACCTCTCACGCTCAGGGTCACTGAAGTTTGCTGACTTTCCAATCCAGATTTCTGCACCATCCAACCTGTTTTCAAATCCTGCACTATTGGTTATCACAACAGCACCAACTGTATACACTCTTGCCAGGTCTACCCTCCACCACGGATCAGACTGTGATAAAGTAAGTGTGCAGGACCCTTTCTGATAGTTCTCGTCTCTGTTGCCATCGACGGCCTTGAAAGCAAAACCGATGTTGTCACCGTTTGAAGACTGCACAGCTGTCTTCTTCAGTGCCAGGTTAGAAAGAAGATGCCCTCGATGGGAAAAACAGCAATAATAAGTCAAAATACATAGATTGCACTGGGGGATTGGGGTGGTGCGACAGGGTTCAGGGTAAGGCTGTACCTGCTGGTAGTCCCGATGCATTCATGAAGGAAATGCCTGTTTACAAACAAGATTAATTCAATTTTAGTTATTCTTCAGCATGAACAGAAACTACTGGGGGAAAAATAGGTTGCACCAATGTCTTATACATAAAAAGACATTAAATTAAATTAAAAGAAATAAAAATATATATATATATATATATATATTATATATATATATATATATATATATATATATATATATATAATAAATGCACATGCATTACAACCTGGACTTCTTCCTGCATTCTCAATCATCCAGCTAAGTAAATCCCAAAAAGTTGATTCTTCATCTGGACGTAGCGTTTTGTGGGAGAAACGTTTCGTCACTCATCCAAGTGACTTCTTCAGTCTCAGCTGACTGCAGGTTTCCCCAATCTTATAAACAGTACATTTGCATAATGACTGAAACCAGCCCAGTGAAGGAACAATGGGCTGGGAGGTCAGTTCCTTCATTTTAATTATACAAATTCTCATGACCATTGATCAACAACCACTGACTAAAACCCACTCATCAAAGGATGATTGAGCATGCATCAAGACGTTTTAACCCACTTTGGAAAGGACTGCCTAAAGCTTGTATGAGCAAACAGCACGTAAGATGACGGATTACAGGAACCACCCGAGATTCAGCCTCAGATGGAGAAAAAACAGGATTACTCCTAAAAGTCTGCAAACAAGCTCTTCAGTTAAAGGCTTCCGGGCAACAAAAATCCTCCAGACGGCACAGCACCAGCTGCTTAATGAACAGGTAAGGTAAACAAATTTTACCATCGACATGCTGAAATCTCAAGAGGAGCGGATCCGACAGAGACTTACAATGCTTCTAGATGAGAATACTCTTAAAAAGGTGTTTGACTTTCCTGAGAAGGCTTGTCTAGCACAGCACAAGAAGTCTAAGACCAGGCAACAAAGGAAGTTTGACTTACTTGTTGTACGTCAGAAACCAGAGCAAAATACGGAGAGTGTCCCCAGCGGCCAGAAGAGACAAGGATGGGACACCGAGGATGGGGACAAGTGGGTGAAGAATTTGTCTGATAGACAGCTCACCCAAACAGAGAAAAACATCCTTGCTAAATGGATGAATTTTGCTGTCACGCCGAGACAAATCCCACTAGGGATGGGTATCATTTAGGTTTTATCCGATACCAGTACCCAACCGGTACTTTTGAAACGGTGCCGGTGCTTAAAGAATGGAGAACACACAATTTGTCCTAAAACCTCTCATTTTTAGCGGTTTTCTTTTTTTTTGTAAAAAGATAACAATGTTAGCCTTTTCTGCAGCTATAGGGCATATATGGTATCACTCTTGGCTGGAAGCAGTGCTTAAACAATGGGAAAAACACAAACTTTGTCCAAAAACCTCTCATGTTTAGCCGTTTCCCACTTTTTCTTTGGTCATTTTAGCCTTTTTGGCCAGGGTGAAGGGAGTATCTGCCATCAAACAAGAAGACAGCCGCATGTAACTACGACGGTGTTTGCTAGTTCACCTTACATGCATTAATGTAATAACGTGGTTAGCATACTCAACGTTAATTACACACGAACAACATGAAGCTACTCACGCAGAGAAGAACGCTGCTGCTGCTGCCATCATCATCCGTCATCATTTCTGCTACGCTGGCAGGGCTAGGGGCCAGGACTCTACTCTTCAGGTTCTTGGGGGATGTTGCTAACTCCGGGTCCGATAACAGGCACCACACCCGCTGTAGATGTGCTCGGTGTGAGGTCTCGCAGCAAGCTATCAAATACGGCGCATTTCTCGGCTTAAAAAAAACGCTATGCGTCACCAGGTGTTTCATCAGATTCGAGGTGTTACCTCCTTTGCACAGTATCACCTTAAAGCACTTGTTGCAGGCTGCTGAGTTTGCATATTTGGCTCTGAAGTACAGCCAGACTTTTGGGCCCGCCTACTACGCTTGCAAAGGTAAAATGATTGGCTAGAATCCAAAGTGTGTGACATCTCAGGGAAAAAAAGCACCGAAAAAAAGCACCGAAATATAGCACTGAAATGTGCGCTGCTTTCGGTCTGGTTACTACCGTTTATGTCAGAACCGGTGCCATCATGGCACCGGATACCGGTACCCATCCCTAACTCCCACTAGTGGAACTGATCACAGCCACAGAAACAACAATTCGTAACAGCAATATTGCAGAAGTGGAAGCAGAGCAACTACGAACGAAAGTTTTGGCCTGTCTCAGCAACGCAAAGCCCCCAGCATCCAACATCACCATGGAGGAGAGGAAGGCACTCACATCACTTAGTAATGACAACAACATTATCATCCTTCCGGCAGACAAGGGTAGGTGCAAAGTATTGCTAAACCAGAAAGACTATCATGAGAAAATATGTCTGTGAAGGTTCTCAGTCATCCAGGTCATCGTAGTTTAAGGAGCTTGGAAAGAAAAGCGTCTGGACTTCTTTGAGTTGCTTGAAGACGTTTCACCTCCCACTGGGTTTAAATCTGGGACTCTCCACCATTGACCCTTAGAACTGAAGAAGCTTCTCGGATGAGAGGTGAAACGTCTTCAAGCAACTCAAAGAAGTCCAGACGCTTTTCTTTCCAAGCTCCTTAAACTATCATGAGAAAATTTTGTCACTACTCATTGATGAAAATACTTATGAGCCCCGGAAACGAGACCCAGGAAGTGGCTACAGGAAGAGGGTGATAGACTGTCTGAAGCAGTTAGAACAAGACAAGGCTATCGACCGGACCTCATACCACAGGCTGTACCCGGGGGAGTCTACACCAAGTCTGTATGGTTTACCGAAGATACACAAAAAGGGTGCACCTTAAAGACCGATTGTCTGCATGATCAACTCGGTCACCTATAACATCTCCAAGTTTCTGG
This sequence comes from Oreochromis aureus, assembly GCF_013358895.1. Classification (NCBI taxonomy): domain Eukaryota; kingdom Metazoa; phylum Chordata; class Actinopteri; order Cichliformes; family Cichlidae; genus Oreochromis; species Oreochromis aureus. The sequence goes on from NC_052944.1 coordinate 34,140,382, forward strand.
ATTCAATCCTCAACCCGCTGGTAGGCAGCTCTGAACACCACATCCAGAACACTTTGGATTTTGTTGAGAAGGTGAGAGATGTCATGATGGAGGCAGATGAAACCATGATCTCGTATGACGTTACATCTCTCTTCACTTGCATCCCAGTCATGGAAGTGAGGTAGGAAAAATGGCAGGTTAGCATTCTTAGACTGTGAGATTTCCATCAGTAATGTGGGACATCTAAAAGCTGACGTGTACCATAAACCTACGCATACAGATCAGTATTTAAGGTTTGACTCTCATCATCCACTGGAGCACAAACTGGGTTTCATCAGGAAACTACAACACAGAGCAAACACCATCCCCACTGACACAGCGGTCAGGGAAGCAGAAGAACAGCACATCAAGAAGGCCCTGAGTAAATGTGGTTATCCCAGCTGGACTTTTGTCAAAGATGGGAAGTCGCCAAAAGAAAGCTCCAGCCGATCCAGGAAAGAAGGACAACCGCTGACTAAGTGAAAACCTGTAGTGATCCTGTACGTGTCAGGAGTATTGGAGCAGTTGAGACACATTTTTTCTAAACACCGGGTCTCTGTGGCTTTTAAACCCCAAAATACGCTGCAGCAAAAACGGGTCCACCCCAAGGATCGGGTCCCCCGACACAAACAGAGTAACATAGTGTACGCTGTTAAGTGCCAGGAGGATTGCCAGGATTTATACATCGGGGAAACCAAACAACCTCTGGCAAAGTGGATGGCACAACACAGAAGAGCTACCTCATCAGGCCAGGACTCTGCAGTCTATTTACACCTACAGGCCAGTGGACACTCTTTCAGCGATGAGGATGTACACATCCTGGACAGGGAGGAACGCTGGTTTGAGCGCAGAGTCAAGGAGGCCATTTACGTGAAAAGGGAAAGACCATCTCTGTCACCATCTTACAATGCTGTGATTGCAGCCACTCCCCAACTCTCTGTGAATGGTACTCATGGCCATTGATCAGTGTTCTTTGATCAGTGGGTTTTGGTCAGTGGTTGTTGATCAATGGTCATGAGAATTTGCATAACTATGATTAAGGAACTGACCTCACAGCCCATTGTTCCTTCAGTGGGCTGGTTTCAGTCATTATGCAAATGTACTGTTTATAAGGTTTGGGGAAACCTGCAGTCAGCTGAGACTGAAGAAGTCACTTGGATGAGTGACGAAACGTTTCTCCCACAAAACGCTACGTCCAGATGAACAGAATCAACTTTTGGAGATACAACCTGGACTGATTCATTGTTTTATTTGTGCACAGCAAATGTGAGCAATAACCACACACTAAAAAAAAGAGTGATAGAAATCAAAGTCTTAACAAGTGATTTGGGATTTATCCTTATTTATTATGTTATGTGGGTCTGTTTCAGGGTCACAAAAAAAATTCTAATCCAGCGCCAGTACATTTTTCCAGGTCTACCCTGCACAAGCAACTGGATTGTAACGTGGTAAATGAGCAGGACATACTTTCATAGCTTGGGTCTCTTTTCCCATCAACAACCTTATCAGAAAAGATCATTGTGGCACTGGTCGAATGTGTACGTATCTGGCGCTAGATGGTGGTTTGTATGTTGTCCCAATGTTTATAACACCAAACTGATCAGCAGTAATGCTGATATTTTGATTAAATGGAAAAGAGCATGTCAAGTGTGAAGGTCAGGAAGAATTCCAGTATATTATGCACCCAGGGATACACCCTGTTTGGGATATTTAAAGCAAGCAGTCAAATTACTTTTGCCTTTTCCCTAAAACACAAATTATCATTGACTGAAAAGGGGATAGCTTTTTGATTCAGTGCTAGATAATGAAGATACTGAGATAAAAATAAGTAATTATTATTTAAAATAGACAGATTGTTTAAAAAATCTTCACCTGGAAATGCTCCAGTTGTCATCATGAAGAAAGTCCCTGTAAACACATGCAGTGATTCTAAAAATCATATAGACGGTGATATGAACATAAAATATCATTTATATCAAATGAAACTGTAGTTTCGGAATTAAATAGAAAGGTGCTCGGTGAGGAAAGAGTTAAGAGAAGTGAATATTCCTCAATATCTCTGCTGAATGAGTCTTTTAGCATTATTTATCTTACTGTTGTTTTTGTTGACTGACTGATCTGCATGAGCATGAGTCAGTTCTTCCCTCATCACTGCTTCTAATACATTTTGTTGCTAAAGTCCAGTGTGTGTTTCCTCATTTTGTCTGTGTAAGCCAGGATATGATTAAAGGTGGAGGAAATCTTGTAATTGAGTGTTTTCTACTCCATAGCTGTGGTATTTGGTCTGGGTTTTGTTGAAAAGATGAGTACCAACTATCTGGTACTGATTATTTAAGGTAATTTGGCTTACCAGTCAAGATCCAGATATAATCCATTCCACTCCTGTCTTGTAAAAAAGTCTCACATCAATTATAACATTAAAGAAATTACGCTAGTTACTGGTATATCCCTGCTGACTTGTAGATCGGCTTACTTTCTCTGTAGTTTCTTCAGAGTACTTCTAATACCACACTGTACTAATTGATTTAGTCTGAAAATTTCAACAGCAGCAGTCAGTGTTTGTATAAAGGACAAAACACCCAGGTAGATATTTGCATCTTCCAAACAAATTACTTTGCGCTTTCCCACAATTTCCAAACACTGCCAGGTCCTGTAGGTTCTTTTACATTGTTTTCCATGTTTTGCATGTGAACACTCCAATATGTCTTTTCAGCACTAGCCAGGATGACAAGTATCATGTATAACAACTTTAATAACTGTTGAGTTAACTTCAATATTTTTTAAAGCCATTGCTTGAACCAGCCTTCTTAACTAATTATAGGCCAATCGCTAACCTTCCTTTTATCTCAAACATTTATCTCAAACAGCTGATAATCTGCAGAGGAACGGTTTATTTGAAGAGTTTCAGTCAGGTTTTAGAGCTCACCACAGTACTGAAACACCTTTAGTAGGAGTGGACTCATCTCTGCCCATATCCTCCTAGAAATCAGTGTAGCGTTTAATACTGTGGACCATAATATTTTATTACAGAGACTAAAACACACCATTGGTATTAAAGAAGCTGGGCTGCAGTACTTTAAATATCTATTTAATAGACTTAGTGTGTTCTTGTAAATGTGGAGTCCTCTTCACACGCTAATTCTGTTTACATTATATGTGCTTCCTTTAGAGAGTATCATTAGACCATTTCCTGCTATGCAGATGATACCGAGCTTTATCTATCCATGAAGCGAGATGATACAAACCAGTTAGTTAAAGTGCAGGAATGTCTCAGACACGGATGATCTTTAAATTCCTGCTTCTGAATTCGGATAAAATTGCGGTTACTGTACTTGGCCCTAAAAGTGGACCAGTATAGCAAAACCCGTAATGTAGAGCTGGGCGATAAAACGATAACGATATGTATTGCGAAATAACTTTTTCTCGATAGAAAATTAAACTATTGCGATAGACCTCATCTCTCTTGTCCTCTTAAAAAAAAAAAACAACAGCCAATCCAAATTAAGTAGCGCAGAGCCGAACCAATCACAGCCCGAAAGGCCACGTCACATGACTTATTACGTACAGCACAAGCGCCAAGGCGCACATGTGTATTTGTTTTTGCAGCCGGGCCGCCCAAGTAATGAAGGAAATGAGTTTGCCGACTAGAGAAAAATCAACCGAGAGCGTGAGCGAAGGTTACCAAGAAAAAAACAGATGATGGTTCCAATGCTGGAGAGATTGTCAAACGGAAGGGCCACAGAAGTTCCGTAGTGTGAAGGTATTTCGCTATTTCAAGTCTGACAAAAACAGAGTAGCGCCAAGCGCACTGTAAATTGTGCCGAAAGCAAGTCTGGATATACAATAAAGCGGTGCATGCTCAATCTGACTGAAAGCGCTAATTCGTCATTCGGCTTTTGTCAGACTAAAGTAACTGTTAAAACTGTTTGAAAAGCTAAGCTATACAACAAGAAGAGATTGATGCTACGTCCCACGCACCGGGTATTTTTGAAAACGCAGATTTTTCTATGCGTTTGCACCTTTAAATCCACACGAAACGGTGTTTTCAGTCACTGAAAACGGAGATTTCTAAAAACGCCTGCCAGGGTGGATATTTTCGAAAACTCCGTTTTGCATTTACGATGTGGACAAGAAAAACGGAGAAAACGCAGCGTCAAAGGTGTGCGCCTTTTTGGCGTCACACTGTGCGCCACGTTATTGTTTCGGTGAAATGAATTTCTACAATACTGTTACTGTTACTGGTACTCTCTGTAGTGTTTAAATGCTTACATATACACACACAGTTACTGTCCCTCCACACATACGACTCGGTTCTGCTTCTATGCCCCATCTTTGTTTACTATTTCCACCGAGGCTTCTAGACTTCTGATTGGCCAACATTTCTACACGGTTAGGAATATATCGCCACCTGTTGCTTTGGCATGTTCCTAGCAGCGTTTTCCTTCATTTCTGCGTTTTACGTGTGGACGGGGGATTATTTTTAAAACCAAAACGGAAAATCTCCGTTTTCAAAAATACCCGTATGCGTGTGGACGTAGCCTGAGAATTTCCTTTTAGTTCTCAGTTTATTTGATATTGACAAAAGTTAGTCAATTTTGTCTGTTCTTCTGTAAAACGACCTAAGATTTATTTTTAGAATTAAAATTTTGTTTCTAAGTGGAATTGACAATTTAGTGGTCTGTTTTGTTTGTTCTATTTTGAAACTTAAACGCTTTTAGCGGCTGCCTTTTTGTGTAGTTTACAATATTTGCCTTTATCTGAAACTGAAGTCTCATGTTCCTTAAGTACATCTACCCTGTTGAACTTATTATGGAAATAAATATTTTAATTAAAACAAGCTGCTAATTATTTCACATTTTACTTGTGAGAAACGGCACATTTAAATCTTACAAATATAGTTATTTGGCTTATATCGTGATATATATCGTTATCGCCTGAAATGAAAAAAACATATCGTGATATGAAAAAATCTTATATCGCCCAGCTCTACCGTAATGGTCCCCTTGGGAAAACAAATCTGTTTTTCTTGGCCTTCAGGTGATAATTCTGATCGCTACAGTGCTGGACAGGGAAAAAAATCTGTTCCTCACATACAAGGTGTTGTGTCAGGCTCCATCTTATCTTAATGACCTTATGGTAGCGTATTACTCCATTAGAGCCCTTCACTCTCAGACTGCAGGATTACTTGTGGTCCCTAGAGTATTTAAAAGTAGAATGGGAGGCAATGTTCTCTCTAAGCTGTGCGTGTGCGCAAGTGTGCACTGCTGACACAGTCTCCACACACAGAAAGTCTGCGCTGTGCACAAAAAAAATTCCAACCTTAATCGGAACACTCAGACACGTGAAAAATTAGAGGGGACGTTGATGGGAGGCAGAGCCTTCAGCTTTCAGGCTCTTCTGTGGAACCAGGTTCAGGTAACCTTGAATCCTTCTTTAGTTAAAGTGAAATAGGTCTAGACTATTGGGGAGTTTCCCATGATGCACTGAGGGTTTCTTCTTCACTAAACTCTTTTTGGTCTCTATGCACTAATACAGCACTGCTAATTACACTCAGGCTGTCTCTCCTGTAATTTATATTTTGCCCTGTCTCCCTTCCCTCATAATAGATATATATACAGTGGTTAGCCTACAAGATTTAACTTTTCAGATTCAGATTTTTCAGATTTAGCCAACATTAGTTCTATTTTGCATACTCTCTTGAGCCACTGAATGAGGATGAACCATCAGATGAGGATGGGCCACTGGAATATCCAACATGTCATTGGGGCTTTAGAAACTGAAGCTGTGGTCCCATGATATAGATAGAGATAGATAACGCCGATCGCCCCTTGCAAGGGCTGCACGGTGCTAACATGTTAACAAGCTAACGTGTTGAACACTAATATATATACAAACGCTTTGAGCCGTTGCCTTAAAAGTTCGACTTCCCTACTTGAACTTCTAAGTGAATAACTCAAAATTGAGACAAATTTCAACTTATTCACTTGAAATTAGAAATTTTTTTAAGTGGCAGAAACAAACGTCCACAGAAAAAACTTTGATTGAATAAAACACATTTATTGAGCTGCTTTGCTAATACACCACCTAATTTTTTATTAATATCTTTAATGCCTTTATAGATAATAACAAATAAACATTTCACAAAGTACTCAGACATTATAATTTTAGCTGTATTTTTTTTTGTTATTTTACATATATGTAACATGGTGGACTAATGTTGATGTGTGTCACATCTGCTGATATCCAATGGTTGTGATGGGGTTGTATTAGTTGGAGGTGGGTGTATTTGATTGTCTGATACTCTGGTCTACTTACAAACACTGCAGTGATATTTTGTCTCTCTGTGCAGGCCAGGGCCTACTACATGCTGCAGCCTAAAGGCAGAGTTGGGTTGCTGAGGCCGGCGTGATCACCGGCCTTCTACTTACAGGATGGTGGGTGTTGGAGGACAACTGCTGATCCCTGTTAAAGTGGTCAACACGTAAAGTGTAAATGACTTGCGGCGTAGCTGGCTCTGACCTTGGATTGAGTGTTTTATCCCTTTTGTAAGTGGGACACTGGACTGTTTTATCCCTTTGTTTGTTTTTATCATTGTACTAATAAATAATCTTTTAGAATTGTATTGGTTGTCATCTTTTGCCCACGGCTGACACGGTTGTTCTGACATAGAATTTAAAATGAACATGTGTACTCATGTTTCTGAGCTCATTACTCACAAACAGATGATTTGATAGATTTGACTCACCCTTAACCAGTAGCGTTGATCCATATAGCACCGATGGCGAACATTACTTTTGCTTTTGATACTTTATGTACAGTCTGGTCAT